>NW_007248484.1:86218-87642 GCF_000164805.1 Carlito syrichta
GGGAGCAGCCACTGCACTCCAGTCTGGGCAACAGAGTGAGACTCCAACTCAAAACATAAAATAAAAAAAATAATCAGCAGGGAAATCAGAACCCATCAAAACCCATGATATGCAGCTAAAGTGGTACTCAAGAAAGTTGTAGCACTAAATTCATTTTTTATTTCAATATAATCAAATGTATTTCAACTGATAATATACTAATTATTTCAACTGTCCATAAATGCACTCAACAGTCAACTCAAGAATAAAGATAAGTTACAAAAAAGCATACCCAAAGAAAGTAGAAGAAAATAATTAATAAGTACTTTTTAAAACAATGATTCATTTCTCACTGTTCCTACCCCGTACAATTAAAAAAGAAAATCTTGATGTAATAACAATCAAGCATAGGAATAGTCTGAAAGTTGGAAAGGACAAGGTGGATTGCCTAGGGACCTTAGGATCTAAAGGACACTACATTGGTGAGCTGCCTGGGATTTCTTTTTGCATTCTATACATTCCTGATGCAGCACTAGAGAAGCCTACAACCAGAAGCTGCCAATAGGCCCAGACCCCCAAAAAAGAAACGCAAGGGTGGCACACACCTGTAGTCCTAGCTACTCAGAAGGCTGAGGCAGAAGGATCACCTGAGCCCAGGAGGTCAAGGCTGTGGTGAGCCATGGTTGCATCACTGCACTCCAGCCTAGGTGACAGAGTGAGACCCCAACTCAAATAAAAGAAGCAAACAATTAAACCAAGATGGGAAAAAAGGTACAGTAAATTATTCCTCTACCTAACACATTTCTGGCCATGACAGAAAAACAGCAGTATTAAGTGGGTTACTTCCCTCAAGGGATAGCAAAACATCTCAGCTATAGATTCCCTTGGATAGCAAATATGGGTAAGAGAAGGGAAAAATTGCAACCTCAAAGTGGGTCAAAAATCAATCTACATATTTAGAAAAGTCTTAAGCTGGGAACTTTCAAAGAATTGTAAAACATCTCATTTGGATAAAGATAGGTGTATCATCCAAACAAGGACACTTCTGAGAATAAAAGGAGACACTATTAGTAATTACACTGTGATGGAGGTTGGCGATTTTTTTTTTCTAGAAAGGGTCAGATAGTAAATATTTTGGGTTTTAGAGGCTATACACAGTCTCTGTCACATAATCCTTTAAGAATGTAAAAACAGCTGGGCTCTGTGGCTCAGCCTATAATCCCGCGCCTTTGGGAGGCTGAGGTGAGTGGGTTGCCTGAGCCCGCGGGTTCGAGACCCACCTGGGCAGCGAGACCTCACCTCTACAATAAATCAAAAAATGATCTGGGCGTGGTAGCGCATGCCTGTAATTCCAGCTACTTGGAAGGCTGAGGCAGAAGGATCGCCGGAGCCCAGCAGGTAGAGGCTGCGGTGGCCGGGAGCGGCCACTGCACTCCAGTCTGGGC
>NW_007248484.1:87662-90620 GCF_000164805.1 Carlito syrichta
GGCAACAGAGTGAGATTCCAACTCAAAAAAAAAAAAAAAAGAATGTAAAAACAATTCTTAGCCCAGACACCATAAGAATACATGCCAGGAAGCAAATTTGGCCATGGGCTTGGGGGGAAAAACAGATGTCTTGTTGGTTCTAGTCAAAACAAATACATATAGTCACCCTAGCTGAAGGCCTGGTCTGTGATCCAACTCAAAATCTGGAAAGAAAAATAAGTATGTATATTAATCAAGGTTCTCCAGAGAAACAACTAATAGGGGAGATGATAGATGTATGGGTGAATGGATAGATGGATGGATAGATTAGATAGATAGATAGATAGATAAACAGATAGATAGATAATGAGATTTATTACAAGAAATTGGTTCATGTCATTATGGAACCTGGCAAGTCCCAAGATCTGCAGAGTGAATCAGCAAGCCATAGACCCAGGAAAGTTGATGGTTAATTCCAGCCTGAATCCGAAGGCCTGAGAACCACAAGCAGGATGGAGACTTGAGAAGAGCTCACGTTTTAAGTCCAACAGCAGGAAAAAAGTTGATGTCCCAGTCCAAAGGCAGTCAGGTAGGAAGAATCCTCTCTTACTGAGGAAAGGTCAGTCATTTTATTCTATTCAGGCCTTCAACTGGTTGGATAAGGCACACTCATGTTGGGGAGAGCAATCTGCTTTACTCAATCTACCAATTTAAATGCTAATCTTATCCAAAAACACCCTCACAAAAACACCCAAAATGATGTTTAACCAAATATCTGGGCTTTCTGTGGCCCAGTCAAGTTGACACATTAAACTAACCATTAGAGTGTATGTATTACAAGGGTATGAAACAATCTCACTGAAAGGAGTAGGGTAGGTGTGATAGTCTAAGAAACTTTGGAAATAAGTGGAGTCTATAAGACTAAAGGCAAAAAGAACGGTATATCACCATACTGTAGCTGATCAAACTATTTCCCTTGGGGACATACAGATTAACAATTCTAACACTACCATACATATATACTGAAATTGAACAATTAAGTAAATGGATGGTGGATGGCAGAAGACAGGTTTCTCACTGTTGGAGTGGGAGGTTATAGCCAAGCAAAGGGAGAAGGCTAGAAGGATCCACATGATGATGATGATGGATTAGAGTTGAAGACATCAGTAAGATTATTACATTTAGCTCAATATATAGTCATCCTTGGTATCCACAGGGGGCTGGTTCCAGACCTTCCTATAAATGCCAGACTGAGGATGCTCAAGTCTCTTATATAAAATGGCACAGTATTTTCATATAACCTATCTACATTCTCCTGCATACTTTAAATCACCTCTAGATTACTTAAATTACATAATACAATGTAAATGTTATGAAAATAGTTATAGTGTATTTTTATTTGTTATTTTTATTGCTGTATTGTTATTTTTATCTTTTTCAGATTTTTTTGATCCATTGTTGTTTGAATCTGTAGATACCAAACCCACAGATACAGAGGGGTGACTGTAAATACACATGGTTACATAAATATTTATAAATATGTGTGTACATGGTTAGTAAACACACTTTTATACCTTGTTCTGTCACCTGTGAGGGCCTAAAAGCGATGACACTTCAGTAGCAACAAACGAATCTAGTGACCAGATCTTGGTTTCTAAGACAATTTCCCAGTGAAAAGTTTCCTTGGAGAAATGGCTAATTCTAGGACTGAGGCAGAGAATACAGAAGATGAGCCTGAAGCATCTTATAGTATCAAAAAGTTAGCCGAGCTCGATGGCTCAGCCTGTAATCCCACGCTTTGGGAGGCTGAGGTGAGTGGATTGCCTGAGCCTGTGGGTTCGAGACCCACCTGAGCAACTTGGCGAGACCTCATCTCTACAATAAATCAAAAATCAGCTGGGCGTGGTAGCGCATGCCTGTAGTTCCAGCTACTTGGAAGGCTGAGGCGGAAGGTTCACCTAAGCCCAGCAGGTTAACGTTGGGGTGGCTGTGAGCGTGCCACTGCATTCCAACCTGGGTAATGGAGTGAGACTCCGACTCAAAAAAAAAAAAAAAGTTTAAAAGTGCTTTAAAAAAATAAAATGTTAAAAAAAAGGTAAAACTTCAAACTATAAGAACCTTAGAAAATGCAGGAGACACCCTTATGGAAATTGGAACTGGCAACCAATTCCTGATCAAATCCCCAAGTGCCTGTGCAATAAGAGATAACACAGACAAGTGGGACCTCCTCATCAAACTGACAAGCTTCTGCAAAGCCAAAGAAATCATCAAGAGAGCAGGGAGACAGCCCACAGACTGGGAAAAAATATTTGCCAACTGCATGTCTGACAAAGGCCTAACATCTAGGATCTACAAGGAACTCAAACAACCCCATTACAAAGTGGACAAAAGTTATGAATAGATACTTCTCAAAAGAAGATATGAGCAGCCAACAGATACATGAAAAAATGCTCAGCCTCACTAGTCATCAAATAAATGCAAATTAAAACCACACTGAGATACCACCTAACTCCAGTCAGGATGACCATCATCAATAACTCAAAAACAACAGATGCTACAGAGGATGTGGGGAAAAGGGAGCACTTCTACACTGTTGGTGGGAGTGTAAACTAGCACAGCCCATGTAGAAAACAGTGTGGTGATTCCTAAAAGATCTAAAAATTGACCTCCCATATGATCCCACAATCCCCCTACAAGGACTATACCCAAAGTAATTCAAATCACTCTATGAAAAAGATACCTGCACATGCATGTTTATTGCAGCATTATTTACAGTAGCAAAAACATAGAACCAGCCATGCTGCCCATCGAAAGAGGACTGGATTTAAAAAATGTGGTACATATACACAATGGAATGTTACACAGTCATAAAGAAGGACGAAATTATGAACTTTGCAGCAACTTGGATGGACTTAGAGGCTATAATACTGAGTGATCTATCACAGAAGCAAAGAACTGAGTATCACATGTTCTCACTCA
>NW_007248484.1:90640-112103 GCF_000164805.1 Carlito syrichta
TGGATTGGCAGTATTGGGAAACTGCCGGGGGATGGGGGGCACACGTCATCAATAAAGGTACCTGTATAGTGAACATTCTGTATACCTAACCCTAAATTGTACCCCACATATTTAAAATAAATAATTCATTTAAAAAGTTTAAAAGTGCTAAAAAAAAAAAAAAAATCCACCCTACAATGAGTATGTCAAAGGGAGGCATCCATTGAAAGAGATTCCAAGACTAAAACTCGAACAATAGGAGAAAGAAGATAAAGTAGTATCAGATTATAACTCAGAGTATAAAATAAATACCCATGAGTATATACTGTATAAATACACGATTTAATAAATGAATGGGTAAGAATAGATAAACTTTTCATAAAGAAGAATTTCAAATAATTTATGTAGCTATTCTATCTCAAGGAGGTAGAAGATAATTCTCCATTCCTTAAGTGTGGGCAATGTATAGTGACTTCCTTCCAAAGAGTACACTATGGAAAATAGGGGAGGAAGAACTTTACAATGAAGAAACCTGATAAACAATGCCTCAGACAGGTGAGCGTGGTTGACATCACCAGTGATAAATCATGTTGATAGCACACATTCTTGAAATGATGTGATGAGAATGGCACATTATCTCTGTGGTTTTCCTCCCAGAAACACATAACTTCAGTCAATTCATGAGAAAAACATCAGATAAACACCAAGTGAGGGGCATTCTAAAAAACACCTGATCAGTATTCCTGTCAAGATCATCAAAAACAAATAAAGTCTGAGCAATTTAGATTAAAAACTAAGGAAATCTGAATGAATATGGACTTTAGTTAATAAAAATGTATCAGTAGTGGTTCATTAATTATAACAAATGCACCATACCAATGGAAGATGTTAATAAAGAAAACTGTGTATGGAGTATATTGGAACTCTCTGTACTACCTTTGCAATGTTTTCTATATTGCTAAAACCATTCTAAAAAATAATGTTTGTTTCTTCTAAAAAGTTCACTAAAAAAAAAAAACTAAGTACAATACATTTGTCTAGAAGAGATAGAGAGGCCCAGAGCAGAGGTAGTTTCTCTGGTACCTAAAATCTTTTCACTCATTCAGACTGTGAGACCTTTGGCCTAATACACAGACTCTGAAGACAGAGTGCCGAGGTTTGAATTCTGGCTTTACCACTAACTAATTCTGGCTTTACCACTAATCCAGAAGTATGGGGAAAACAAGGCAATACATGGGGATTACAAATTACTCCAGTTCAGATTTCTCTAAAACAGCCTGATGAAGTTGCATGCAGGAAACAATATCCTATCTCTATGGAAGGAAGAAAAGAGCTCCAACCCGTGATTGAAAATCTTCTTAGGGATGGGCTTTTGGAACCATGCACATCACTATATAATGCTCCTATACTTCCAGTGAAGAAGCCTGGCGAGTCATATTGTCTAGTGCAGGATTTACGGGCTGTAAACCAAATAGTTCAGACCTAATATCCTGTGGTTCCAAATCCCTATACTCTCCTAAGTAAGATACCTCATGAACATAAATGGTTTAGTGTAGTGGATCTTAAGAACACTTTCTGGGCCTGCCACTGGACCCTGAAAGTAGAAACCTCTTTGGCTTTGAATGGGAAAATCTTATAAGTGGAAAAAAAGTAGCATTATCGCTGGACCATGTTGCCTCAAGGTTTCACTGAATCTTCCAATTTATTTGGTCAAATTCTGGAAACTGTACTGGAAGGATTTCTACCTTTGCCTGACACTAACCTCTTACAATATGTGGAGGATCTCCTAATTTCAGGAGTAAATAAAGTACAAGTCTCTGATACAACCATACATTTGCTTAACTTTCTAGGACAGCAGGGACTAAAAGTTCCCAAAAGTAAGTTACAATTTGTAGAACAAAAAGTTAAATATCTTGAACATTTGATTAGTGCAGGCAAACAAAGAATCAACCCTGAGAGAATAACTGAAATAGTCAATTATCTTAGGCTCAAGACAAAAAGGGAACTTAAAAGGTCTGGGGGTTTAATACGATAGTATAAATTGTGGATTAAATCTTATGCAACTAAAACTAGAGGTGTATATTATAAACTATTAAAAGAGACCCCAAACCCTCTTGAGTGGACTGAGGAAAAATTACAAAAAAACAAAACAAAACTTAAAGCAAGCCTTAATTACCACTCCTGTCCTAGCCCTCCCTTCTTTAGAAAAAACAATTTTTAAAAGAATATGTTTTGACTATTTCCTCTACCTTATCCTCTCTTAGACTGAAAGGGCTCCTTGCTCAAACCCTTCCTCTTGAGTTTGCAGTTCACCAGTTCCAACCCGGAGATTGGGTGCTGCTCAGTCCTGGAAGGAAACTAACCAACAACCAAGCTGGGAAGACCCCATCAAATGCTTCTGACAACTGAGACGGCCATATGGACTGTGGAAAAAGGGTGAACACATCATACCTGCGTCAAGAAATCACCAAAGGAAGGTACAGTACCAGAGAACACTCCCATTATATGGGAAATCTCTCAAACTGAACCACTGAAACAAAAATTCAAGAAAACAATGTATTCCTCTGTACCTTTTCTCATAGCACTGTCAATTGCTTTTCTTATCATATGTATGTTTATTGCTTTTATTGTTTTTTTTTACTTTAAATTTTTTTATTTTAAAGATGTGAGGTACAATTCAGGGTTAAGTATACAAATACTCATTATTCAGGTACCCTTACTGATGAGGTGTGTCCCCCCTTCCCCAGGCAGATTTCCACTACTGCAAATCCCACCTTCCTGCCCCCTCACTCCCCCCCCACCCCGCCCACAGTTTCCCACTACTGTCAATCCTTTTCGTATAGTATTTACGATAGTTGTTCAAGGTCCGCTTATGAGTGAGAACATGTGATATTCAGTTCTTTGTTTCTGTGAAAGATCACTCAGTATTATAGACTCTAAGGTCATCCAGGTTGCTGCAAAGTTCATGATTTTGTTCTTCTTTATGACTGCATAGTATTCCATTGTGTATTTGTACCACATTTTTCTATTCAGTCCTCTTTTGATGGGCAGCACAGTTGGTTCCATGTTCTTGCTATTGTGAACAATGCTGCAATAAACATACATGTGCAGGTATCTTTTTTATAGAGTGATTTGAGTTCTTCTGGGTATATTCCCAGGAGGGGGATTGTGGGGTCATATGGAAGGTCAATTCTTAGAACTTTTAGGAGTCGCCACACTGTTTTCGATGGAGGCTGTACTAGTTTACACTCCCACCAACAGTGTAGAAGTGTTTCCTTTACACCCCATCCTCTCCAGCATGTTATTTTTTGAGTTATTGATGATGGCCATCCTGACTGAAGTTAAGTGGTATCTCGGTATAGTTTTAATTTGCATTTCTTTGATGACTAGTGAGGTTAAGCATTTTTTCATGTATCTGTTGGCTGCTTGTACATCTTCTTTTGAGAACTGTCTATTCATATCTTTTGCCCACTTTGTAATGGGGTTGGTTGTTTGTTTTTCAGCATGTTTCAGTTCCATGTAGATACTAGATGTTAGACCTTTGTCCGATATACAGTTGGCAAATATTTTTTCCCAGTCTGTGGGCTGTCTCTCTGCTCTCTTGATGGTTTCTTTGGGTTTACAGAAGCTTGTCAGTTTGATGAAGTCCCACTTGTCTACCTTGTTTCTTATGGCGTAGGCACTTGGGGTTTTGATCAGGAATCGATTGCCAGTTCCAATTTCCATAAGGGTGTCACCTGCATTTTCTAAGGTTCTAAGGTTTACGGTTTTATGATTAGGTCTCTGATCCATTTAGAGTTGATTTTTGTGTATGGGGATAGGTAGGGGTCTTGTTTGAATCTTCTGCAAGTGGTCAGCCAGTTTACCCAGCACCATTTACTGAATAGGTTCTCCTCTCCCCAGTGGTGGATAGTGGAGCTTTGTCAAAGATGAGTTGGTTTAGGAATTGAGGTTTTGCTTCTGGAATCTCAATTCTGTTCCATTGGTCTATATGCCTGTTCTTGTACCAATACCAGGCTGTTTTGATTATTGTAGCTTTATAATAAAGCTTAAAGTCTGGGAGTGTGATATTTCCTGCTTTGTTTTTTTTTTTTTTTTTTGCTGAGGATTGTTTGACTATTCATGGTCATTTATGTTTCCATATGAATTCCTGTATTGTTGTTTCCAGGTCTGAGAAGAAGGTTGCTGGTAATTTGATGGGATGGATATTGTGTTAAATCTGTAGATTGTCTTAGGTGGAATGAACATCTTAACAATGTTGATTCTTCCAGTCCATGAGCATGGAATATTTTTCCACTTATTTGTGTCATCTTTGATTTCTTTGAGCAGTGTTTTGTAGTTTTCATTGTAAAGGTCTTTCACATCTCTGGTCAGGAAGATACCAAGGCATTTCATTTTTTTTTTTTTGGCTATTGTGAATGGGATTGTGCTTTTTATTTGGGTTTCTGTTTCTTTATTATTGGTGTATAGAAATGCCATTGTCTTTTGCATACCCTGAGACTTTGCCAAAGTCCTTTATTAGTGCAAGGAGGTTTTTGACAGATTATTTTGGGTTTTTGAGGTATAGAATCATGTCATCTGCAAAGAGGGATAACTTGATTTCCTCTTTTCCTATTTGGATACCTCTGATCCCCTTCTCTTGTCTGATTGCTCTAGCTATGACTTCCAAAACTATGTTGAACAGGAAGGGTGAGAGTGGCATCCTTGCATTGTTCCAGTTTTCAGGGAAAATGGTTCCAATTTCCGTCTGTTTAGCAGTATGCTGGCTATGGGTTTCTCATAGATGGCTTTTACTATTTTGAGGTATGTTCCATCTCTGCCTAGATGTTCAAGGGTTTTTATCAAGAAGGGGTGCTGGATTTTATCAAAAGCTTTTTCTGCATCTAATGATATAATCATGTGGTTTTTGTTTTTATGTCTGTTGATGTATTTAATTACATTTATGGTCTTATGAATGTTAAACCAATCCTGCATCCCAGGGATGAATCCTACTTGGTCATGGTGGATGATTTTTGAGATATGTTGTTGAATATGGTTTGCTAGGATCTTTTTGAGAATTTTAGCATCTAGGTTCATCAAGGATATTGGCCTGTATGTAGTTCTCTTTCTTTGTTGAATCTTTACCTGGCTTGGGTAACAATGTGATGTTAGCTTCATAAAATGATTTGGGGAGCATTCCATCTTTCTCAATCACCTGTAATACTTTCAATAGGATTGGTATCAGTTCCTCCTTGTATATTTTGTAGAATTCTTCTGGAAAGCCATCTGGCCCAGACCTTTTTCTTTGTAGGTAGTTTTTTCATGACATAGTCCATTTCCTGGATTCTTATTGGTCTATTTAAGGTGTCGATTTCATCTTGTTTCAATCTGGGGAGGTTGTGTGATGTAAGAAAGTCCTGCATTTCCTTTAGGTTTTCAAGTTTGTTTCCATACAAGTGTACAAGTCTCTGATTGCAGGGGCCCACCCCACAAGGGTCGTGGGAAGTGTTGAAGGAGAGACAGATAGGCGAAAGACGACGATCATATACCAGACACCTGCTTCTTGAACAGATGACAATTTAATGCTAGTTAACACAGAGCTTTTATACCATTCATGAAGGGGCAAGACAAAGAAAATTCTTTCACATACATATCTTTTAAAAGTTACCAGCTAGTGGTCTTAGTAGCGAACAAACCAAGATTCCCATAGGCTTTAGTAGTAAACAAACCAAGATTCTCATAGGCATTTAGACAACGTCTTATTCATAAAGCCAACAATGACACTCTCAGTCCAGTGTCCCAAATTACAAATGTTTCAAGAAAGTTTCTTTAAGTGTATATTTCTTTATGTGTCAGGAATATTCTCATCTTAAGCTCTTATGTTCTTCAGAATCCTGTGATCGCCTCCCTTGTCCAGATGTCCTCGTTACTTTTCTCTTATCTTGCAGTGCTTGTTTCTAAAGAGAACTCAAAAGAACCTTTTAGTAATGTTTCCCAGGCCCCTCAAGGTTACTTTCTGTTTTAGCTGATCTGTCATAAAGGTGTCTGATTGTTATTATGAGTTCAGTGAAAACCTACTCTATAAATGTTAACTTAGAGTTTTAACTATAGAATTAAGTAGAAACCTTAATATTAATCCTTATCCTAAGTTAGTGAAAACAGTGTTATAAATCACCTACATAACTCCTAGATAAGTGTTAGAACTTATAATGAATTCATAATGAACTACTATAAACTTGTGCTTCTAAAAAACCTTATGTCTAAACACTAAACTGCATAATCCTAAATCAAATAAGGAGTGGATATACTTATATCATTTATCACTTCAGCAATATCTAGTAACTTATAACCAAGTGAAAGAAGGCATTCTTGATGTTCTTCAGAGTTTAACCCTTGCATATGTTAGAAAAGGCCAAGTGGCATAGTGGGAAAAATGGAAAAATAAACCATGATATTTTCAGGTTAGCTGTGAGTACTTCACATAAACATGCTATTTTCTTCTTCCACGACTGCACAGAATTCTTCGGCGGTATCAAACAGCAAAGGTGAAAGACAGAAGGGCCTCAGCTTCCTGGGCTCGCCCTGCGGCCCAGGGTCTTCGGCCCACCCGGACCCTGTCAATCAGGTGGGCCTCCAAGGCTGGCTCCCAACATCTGATAATCTTTTGTATTACTTCAGGGTCAGTTGTGACTTCATCTTTTGCGTTTCTGATTGTGGTTATTTGGGCTTTTTCTTTTTTTTTCTTGGTCAGTCTAGCAAGAGGACCATCAATCTTGTTTATCCTTTCAAAGAACCAGCTTTTTGTTTCATTGATTTTTTTGTATTATCTTTTTGTCTTCTATGTCCCAAATTTGGGCTTTTATTTTGGTGATCTGGATTCTTCTGCTGATGTTAGGGTTTTCGTGGTCTTGCTTTTCCAGCATGCTTAGGTGACTTGTTAGGCTGTTAACTTGTGATCTTTCCATTTTCTTCATGAGTGTCTGCAGCGATATGAATTCCTCTCTTACTACTGCTTTCATGGCATCCCAGAGATTTTGGTAAGATGTTTCTTCATTTTCATTTGTTTCCAGGTATCTTTTAATCTCTGTTTTGATTTCCACATTGACCCAGGAGTTGCTTAGCATCATGCTGTTTAGTGTCTATGTCTTTGTGGGCTTGGGGAGAACTTTGTTGGTGTTGATATTTATTTTTATTCCACTGTGGTCTGAGAAGGTGCATAACAGAATTTCAATCTTATGAAATTTGTTTATGCTTGATTTATGGCCAAGGATGTGGTCGATCTTAGAGTATGTTCCATATGGTGATGAGTAGAATGTATATTTTGTGGTCGTTGTGTGGAGTGTTCTGTAGGTATCAATTAAGTCCATTTGATCAAGAATCACACTGGGGTTCCGGATCTCCTTGCTGATTTTTTGTCTTTATGATCTGTCTAGGGTTGTGAGTGGGGTATTAAAGTCCCCAGCTATGATGGTGTTAGAATCAATATCTTTTTTAAGTTTGCGTAGAAGCTGCTCTATGAAAGTTGGTGCTGCTATGTTGGGTGCATATATGTTTAAGAAGGATATTTCTTGTTGATGGATTGAACATTATGTAGTGACCTTCTGTATCTTTAAATTTTTGATAGCTTAAAGGGTATTTTGTCTGATATTAAGATCACAACTCCTGCTTTCTTTTGTGTTCTGTTCACCTGAAATTTTGTTTCCATTCTCTTACTTTGAGTCTGTGACTGTCCTTTCTGGTGAGGTGAGTCTCTTGGAGACAGTATATTGTTGCCTCATGGTATTTTATCCATTTTGCCATTCTATGTCTTTTCAGTGGTGCATTTAGTCCATTCACATTCAGGCTAATTATTGAAATTGGAGAGATTATCCCTGTCATGAGGTTCTTATAGAATTGTTGTATTTTCTGCTTGTTTGTTGTCTTTCTTTTGATTTTTCAGTTGATTCATGTGTGTTTTCAGTCTTTTTCCTGCACTCTTATGAAGAATGTTGTCGTTCTTTTTTTCCTTTCTTCTGTGTTTAATACCTTTTTAAGTGTTTCCTGTAGAGCTGGTATGGAGGCAGCATAAGTTCTTAGGGATTGAATGTCTGAGAAGGATTTTAATTCTCCATCACTGATGAAGCTTGGCTTAGCTGGTTCGGTTATTCTTGGTTGAAATTGTTTATCTTTGAGAACTTTGAAGATTGGGCTCCAAGCTCTCCTAGCCTGAAGTGTTTCTGTAGATAAATCTGCTGGTATTCTAATTGGTCTTTCCTGGTAGGTAGTCTGACCTTTTTCTCTTGCTGCCTTTAAGATTTTTTCTTTTATACCTACTTTGTTTAGGTGAATTATTATGTGTCTGGGAGTTGGTTTTCTCATTTGTTGTCTTGCAGGGGTTCTCTGAATCTCTTGTGTGTGAGTTTTTGCATCACTGATGAGATGAGGGAAGTTTTCTTGAATGATTTCATGGATTGTTTGTTCTGGGTTCATAGTTTGAGACCAGTCATTCTGGGGGCTCTTCATTGTTTACCTTCTGAAGTCTGTTTTCTCAGTGTCTGACATCCCAGGGGTCTGTGTGAGACCCATATTCTTCTTTTGGTTTTTCTTCCTTTGTGTAGATCCCCCCCCAACACACACACACACTTTTTTTCCTTCTTTAATTCTGTTGTTCAGGGATGGGGTGATTGCTTTTACTTCTGTTTGCTCAATCTCCTATTCTTCCTTGTGTGGATCCTCTGGCTTTATTCAATTCTGAAGCTGGTGACTGTGAATTCTGAAGACTGTGAGTTGGGGGCTGTACTTTTTGCAGTTCTGAGATTTAATTGAGGGAGGAGCTGTGATTCAGAATCTATCTACAGATCCCAGTATCCACTGACAGGTGTGTGGGCACCTTGGAACCCACTTCCCTCTGCCTTACAATCTGTCCATGCAGTGGGGGTATGGGTTTGCTCTCTGAAAGCAAAATGAGGTAAGATAAAGGAAAAGAATGGAAAAAGGAAGGAGGGGGGCAAGAGGAAGGTGGAGAGACAGAAAAGTAAGAGGAAAAACAGATAGACATACCAACTAACAAATGAAAAGAGACACAAAGACAGAAAAGATTACAAAAAATAAAACATACAGACAAACACACAAACCAACAGAAACCTTCTTATTGATATACTCCTACCATACACAAACAGGAAGTCTAAAGAAAAAAATCAATGAAATCACAGAAACAAAGAATGGAAACGTTATCAAAAACAGCAAGAAAGTGAGGAAAAAACTAAAACAAAAAACAAAAAATGAGCAAAACAAACGGACCAAAAACAAACAAACAAACAAAATCAAGGAACCAAACTGGCTCTGAGGTTGTTCCTGTAATTCCAACTTCCTTTCAGTTCTGATCTCTAGCCCCTCCCCTCTGCTCTCAGCTCAGGCTGATAGGGTTTTTTTCAGTTTGAGTCAAATGCCCCAGGCCTACTGTAGAAGGAGGGCAGATCAGATCTGGACTCACCCAGCTTGCTGCCTGGCAAGTCTACCACTCAGATCTGACCTGTGTCCTATCCAGCATGGGGGAGGTGCTTCTGTCTCTCCCAGTTTGATGAGATTATCTTAGGTCCCAAGTTGGAAGCTGGGCAGAGCTGGGCAGGGTAATGCAGGTCTCTGCCTGGTCTTGGGACACAGAAAATGGCTGCAGTTGGTGTTTCCTCACCAGGGATAGGACTCCTCTGCAGCTCTCCCCGATCTTCTCTCTCCACTGATTGTATCCAGGGCTCTAGTCGATTTGCTATAACAGGTGATGGTGTGGGCCAGGTGCCAGGTGATGAGAATCAGCTGGATTCGGCAGGTTCTTCTCAGGAGGGTGCTGTAAACAGCAGACGATGCTGTGCGCTAGCAGCTCCAAACTCCACTTTTATTTGCAAGGGTCTTTTCAATCCTAAGCAGCCATGGAACCTTTGTTTGCCTTGAAGTTATTACTAATTCTAACCATAGTAATAAACAAAAGCAAAGGATGATTTATTATTATTATTATTTTAACTTAATTTTTTTTTAATTGTGGGGTACAATTCAGGGTTAAGTATACAAATATTCATTGTGAAGGTACTTTTGTTGATGAGGTGTGCCTCCCCTTCCCTAGGCAGATAGGATGGTTTATTATTAATATCACTAAAACTAACTCCCCAGTAACTATTAAATTTGATGCCTGTTCTCTCCTGTCATGCGGAAGTCTTCATGACCAAAAAAAAATTATCTGATTGACAAACACCTTTGTCTTGATACCACTGCTGAAGATGGACTGAAATGTATCAAAACAAAATATGAGGGGGCTGGCCCTTATGTTATAAGTGGCATAACTTTACTCACCCCAAATAACTCTTGCCAGGACTGGTCTGGTGTCTTCTGAACCACCCAATTTAAAGGATGAACAGCTCCAATGGAAAAAAGAAAAAAAAACACTTAAAAATAAAATTCAGCTTATAAAAGGGGCTACTTCTCCCAGTTGTCAACATTTACAATGTAACCCATTATTAACAATAACCCAACCTCAACTCATAGACAGAGATCCTGTGATGCCTTGGAAATATGGGTTAGGAGCAGCCATATCTGGAAAGAATTTGGATAAGATTAATTGCAATGCCTCCAGCATCTTCACTCTCCATCAGTACAACCCCCACTCCTAGTCCAAACCCTTTATGGTTTTGGGAATTAAACCAAACTAACCCCAGGAATGATCCTGGCAAGGTAATGATTATGAAAGTAAAAGACTTAAAACAAACTTCAGAAATTGAGACAGGATATAGAGACACAAATACCTGGGTTGAATGGATAAAGTATATAAACAAGCCTTAACAAAAGTGATTGCTATGCATGTGCCACGGGTAGGCCACAGGCTCAAATAGTCCTATTCCCTATTAACTGAGACATAGACCCCAAAGGAATGAGTTGTCTATTGACTCTATATCAAGATAAGGATGCACGGGGAAACAAGACTTGCCGCAGTCTCTCTGCTCTATCCGCTTGTATAGACGTCATATCAAAAGGTGTATCCTTCCTTTTCCATAGGTAAGGCAAATCACTCCTCTTGTCTCTCCAGATGAGAGGATGGTTTTACCATTCCTGTGAGGCATCTGAAAACCTGTATCCATGTTCTTGATATCTCTGGGTCAACTGAGGGCAACTACTTAAACTTTAACATTCCTTAAGCAGATGTTGGGTGGTACTGTGGAGGTAGGACAATTTGAGCCCTGCTGCCACCCAAATGGACGGGAACCTGTTCTTTGGTTCAACTGGCTATTCCATTCACCCTGGCATTTCAAAACCCACCAATAACTACAAAAGAGTCAAACAATCATTACCTGAACCACCAGTACCCAGCTCATTTGACTCTAATATATATGTAGATGCTGTAGGAGTCCCTAGGGGAGTTCCTAATGAATTCAAAGTTTGAAATCAAATAGCTGCAGGATTTAAATCTCTCTTTTGGTGGGTAACTATAAATAATGTAGATTGGATCAATTATGTATATATTATATATATAATCAACAAATATTTATTAATCATATTAGAAATGTTATTAAAAGAATTGCTGAACAATTAGATCCTACTGGTAGGATGGCATGAAAAAATCATATGACCTTAGACACGATGCTAGCAGAAAAAGGGGGAGTATGTATCATGCTAGAAGGACAATGCTGTACTTTTATCCCAAACAATACAGCCCCTGATGGGACTATTACCAAAGCATTACAAGGATTGAGTACTCTGGTCAATGAATTCGCTAAAAAATCTGGTTTCAAAAACCCCTTCACAGACTGGTTAGATAATTGGTTTGGAAAATGGAGAGGAACAGTAATCTCAATCCTAACCTCCCTTATAACAGTAATAGGAATATTAGTTGCTCTGGAATGCTGTATTATTCCCTGTGTCAGAGGCTTGGTCCAGAGACTAATTAAAACAGCTATAACAAAGAAAATGCCAAGCTGGGCTCGGTGGCTCAGCCTGTAATCCCATGCTTTGGGAGGCTGAGGTGAGTAGATTGCCTGAGTCCGCGGGTTCGAGACCCGCCTGGGCAACTTGGCGAGACCTCATCTCTACAATAAATCAAAAAATTAGCCGGGCGTGGTAGCGCGCACCTGTGGTTCCAGCTCCTTGGAAGGCTGAGGCGGAAGGATTGCCGGAGCCCAGCAAGGTAAGGCTGCGGTGGCCGGGAGCGGCTACTGCACTCCAGTGAGACTCCAACTCAAAAACAGAAACAAAAACAAAACAAAGAAAATGCCTATGAGTTATGTTATGAAAACCAAACTAAATTTTAAAGAAAAAGTCAAAAATTACTTAATAAACTTAAAACTGATCTCATAATTAAATCTGAACCCCAAAATGAAAATATAATTTAAAAAATACTTTAAAAAAAAGAGGGGGAAGATTGTTTAAAAAAGATTTATTTTAAGCCGGGCTCGGTGGCTCAGCCTGTAATCCTGCACCTTTGGGAGGCTGAGGTGAGTGGATTGCCTAAGCCCGCGGGTTCGAGACCCACCTGGGCAGCGAGACCTCATCTCTACAATAAATCAAAAAATCAGCCGGGCATGGTAGCGCATGCCTGTAATTCCGGCTACTTGGAAGGCTGAGGTGGAAGGATCGCCGGAGCCCATCAGGCGAGGCTGCAGTGTCCGGGAGCGGCCACTGCACTCCAGTCTGGGCAACCGAGCGAGACTCCAACTCAAAAAAAAAAAAAAAGATTTATTTTCACAGTAAGCCACAAGCTGTATGTAACTGCTTTTCTCTGAGTCACTTCCGGCTTCTCTTTTTTCAGGCTTTTACTTTGGTGGACCTTTTCATTTAAACTTCTAAGGAAACCAATTAAAACAAAATCTTGTAAGCCAATTGGTAAATAGGACATGCAAATAAAGTAAGTTTGTCATACCTATGTTAACCAATTAATAGGACATGCAAATGAACTAACCAGGTAACTTAATCAGTGTATGACATGTAGATTATGTCTGGGAAAGTGATGTAACCTCTGAAAGTACCTAACCTCTAGGGAAACTTGCATTTTCGGGCTGAAGTATTCTGGCTGAAACAACTTCGGTGTGCCTGCTCATCTGAGGAATACCCATTCTTGCAAGAGCGTCATTTTCAAAAGCTGCTTCACTCTACTGATCTCTGAGTCTCCTTGTTGTTTTTGGAAAACCCATTCTGGAGGTGGGGGTGTCCCCTAGGACCCCCATTTCTAGTGCTGGGTAATCTTTGGCAAGCTTCTTAACTTCTTTGGAAACCTCATCTCTTAAAAGTAGGAATGATAGTTCATACTTGGTCATGTTGTAATAAGGATTAAATGAGTTAATATGTATAAAGTGCCTAAATGAGTGCTGGCACACAGTAAATTCTTTATAAATATTTTGTAAAACAAAAACTATGATGATTAAAAGTTCATTGAGTAATTAATTAGCTGTAATCTCACAAGGTAAGGAGATGTGACTTTGGTTGCTGTGAACCAGGTAGTGGTTGCCATAGATACGTCAGAACCTTGACCACCATTATTAGGACATTGCCATACCTTTTATAAGTGGACAACTTGAACTATGTTAATCTGGCAAGAAGGCTAGAAATTTCAATACACATTCCTATTACTCTACACATCTTATGTCTTTCACCTAAAAAGAACCAGTTTCTTATCAGATAAATAATTAACTACCTCAAGGTAAGCAAAATATATCATTATTTTCATTTTACAGATAAGAAATCTGAAAATGGTGGGCTTAATTTAGGTGATTTCACTCGGGTTACTCAGGAGAGGCACTAGAAATAAAAGATAAAGTCAGTAATCCCTAGTTCAATCGTTTTCCCACTTGGTTATTCACCTACTCTTCCTTGAAAAGGAAGAACCTTTGTGATACCAACTTGACCTTTCTTGTGGCACTGGCAAATACAGAGAGGTCAAGCTAGGAAGCTCTACTAATTATCAGAAAATAGAAATGAAGCTGTTACTGGTCTCCTCTCAAAGGGAAATGGCTATCCTAGAACCCAGACAATTAGGCTCTGGTGTTTCAGGCTCTAGGTCTTATCAACTTTATGAGCAAAGCTAGAATAAGGCTGGTTTTGATCACTGGCCATATATAGGGTTTCATTTTTTTCTGGCATAAGCTAGAATTGTACTCCAGGAGGTCCTTATGGGAAGCCTAATGTTCTCCTAGGACGTGAGCTGTGCTCTAAGAAATGCTATAAAATATGAATGAGTATTTGGGAATGGCAATTCTCCAAAACAGTGGATGACTGCATGACTTTGCAGAAAAAGTTGTCCATTAATAAGCTGGCACATAAACTGTGTTCGCCAGGCAGCTAAGCAAAGTCTAAGCACCAACTGAAGTACTTTGCTAACCCAACCAGGGCTTCCTCCAACTCTGGGCTTTAATATAAGTTGTCTCTCAGTGTACTCAGGGGATTGGTTCCTGGATCCCTTCATATACCAAAATTTTCATATACTCAAGTCCTGCAGTTGGCCCTGTGGAATCCGTGTATACAAAAAGTGAGGCCTGAGTCTATGCGGGTTCTGCATCTGTGAATATCTGCATTTGGTTGGAAAAAAAATCCACATATAAGTGGACCCATGTAGTTCAAACCCGTGTTGTTCAAGGCTCAACTGTAATTAGTCATTAGGGTAATGTAAACCAAAACCAACATGAGATACTACCTCTCATTCACTAGGATAGATAAACAAACAACAAACAAAAGTGTTGGCAAGGATGTGGAGAAATTGAAACCCTCCTGCATTGCTGGTGGGAATATAAGATGCTATAGCCACTTTGCAAAAACATTCTAGCAGTTCCTCAACAGCTTAAACATAGATTTATCATATAACCCAACAACTGCATTCCTAGGCACATACTGAAGAGAAATGAAAGCATATGTCCACACAGAAACTTGTACATAAATGTTTATAGCAGCATTATTCATAAGCGCCAAAAGTGGAAACAATCCAAATGTCCATCTGCTGATGAGTTGGTAAATAAAATGTAATATATTTATACAATGAAATATTATTTCACTTTAAAAAGAAATGAAGTACTGATATATGCTGCAACACGGATGAACCTTGAAGTGACTGTTTAAATTATCCTTTTCACTTAGACAGTCACTTCCAAATATGGGTGCACATTGAAATCGCCTGGAAAGCTAATCCAGCTCCCTGGGAATCTGAGAATGGGACACCTGGACTGATGTTTAAAAGCCATCAGACTAGATGATCTCTAAAGTACCTTAAACATCTAAAAATTGTATGAAATGTACGGTAGTGGGTCATCAACATCCTTATCTTTTAAGGCAGAGGCAGTAAGAGAACCAAACCCAACAAACAGCTAGTACGCAGAATAGGTCTCCCAATAGATCTTTATGGAAACTTAAGCTGGTTGTTCCCTAAGACATCATCCCACTCCCTCCCCAAGGTTGACTGTATATATTCCTAACAGGGAAGTACTAACAGGCTGAAGGGATAGGCCACACCTGACTGTGTCTGTGTGGGTTGCTTTAATCAGAAATCATCCCATTTTGCAAGAAGATACTTATTAGCACAGAATCTGCCACTGCAGTTGAGGATAACCAGTCCTTCCATCTATGACATTTATAGACAAGGTTGGAAAGAATGAAGTAACAGACTTTTAACAATCCAAGGATTCTTATATATCAGCACCTGTGTAGTAAGCCAACTTAGGTTCAGTGTTAATAATGGGACTTCTCATTTACTTTCTTTTCTTAATAATTAAGAACCAAGTTGAATCATGTTCCAGTTATTGACCTCCTGCTGGTCTCGGCTAAAGACAACTAAAGACACACGAAGGTAATATAGTTATTTCCCTAGATCTATTCCATCATTTCCTCCCATGTATCTGCCCACAGTCCCTGAAGAGAAAAATCTTCATAATATATGTTGTTAGGGGAAGTGATTATGCAGTGTCTTCAAGACTGGGGGCAGGGTTGAGGAAGGATGACCAATGCTACAAGGTAAGGGAATCAGGGAAGAAAAGCATCCTTGGAGGATATGGGGAGGGGTTCCTATACCACCTTGCCCAGGCCTTTTAATAATACATGCATTGGGGCTACTGTGGGCAAAGTCCCAAATACTAAGGATGAGTAGAACTCTTTGTTTAGCCTAAATGCTAACTGTTTTAAAGGCTTTGGCTCATTTTTCTTTTCCCCATTTCTAGGAACGTGACCATCCTTATCATTGGTTTAGACAACTCGGGCAAAACTGTTCTTGTGGAGGTGTTTCAAAGATGTAAGGAACTAACATTAGATCCTGGTATAGGTCTCCCATGGACCCCAGGGTCCAATGAAATAATCTTTCCTTCCTAGTATTACTTCATGGCCCTCAGTTTCCCTCTTTTTGAGGATAAACACCTCCCAATACACACCCACCCCCATACAAAGTCACTCTCTCTCTTTCTCCCACCCCACCTCAGTTGTCATCAGCCTGTTTATATATCTGTTACCTGCTCCCTTTACAAGATATCCTAATTGAAAGTCCTTTCATAGTGTCAGCATGAATGAGCTAAAACTATGTAAAGCATTGCCATTAATTATGAAGGATAGCATGTTTGAAATGGTTTCTAGTTTCAGAGCTCAATTAAAGTGGAATTTTGTCTAGATAAGAGAGACAAGTATGGGATTATAAAGAAGTTTAATAATAGGAAACCCTTAGTGGCAGTTAATATAGAGAGTTGGAGCTTGAGAAATGTTGTCAGTGCAGAGATGTGCAAGTTTAATACCAGATCTCCAGTTTAATATCTTGACATTTCAAAAAGCAGTCACATAGAATTTCAGGAAGCTACAATACTAGTTGTGGAAATGTAGCTAACTGCTAGTCAGCCAATCAAAGGGAACGACACTGTGTCTGGCATAGGATACTCTCTCTTGATGTTTATTGAATAAATGAAGGAGTATGATGACGTGGCTGAGTTTTATATAACCTGGCAGGCCTCAGCAAAGTATGGGGGAAGGGCTAACTGACTCCTCTGTCACTGGCCTACTTGAAGCCCTCATCAGTTTCCTTGAACTATAGCAATAGCCATCTGACTTATCTCATCATCTCCAGTTGTTCCCTCAGTATTCAGTCCACATAATTATCGGAAGGACTTAATGTACAAGTCTGATCATGATACTTCCCTGCTCAAAACTATTCAATGCCTCCCCATTGCTCTTAAGATAAAACTTAAGTTCCTTAGCAGCATAAAAAGTCCTCCATGAGTTGTTCCCTGACTCCTTCTCCAGCTTCATTTCCCACGTTCTCTGTATGTGCCCTCTGACACAGCCAGAACAAATGACTTGCCATTCCTCTGCCATCACATCACTCTAGTTCACACAGCCATGTTTCCAGTACATGCTGTCCCACTACCTAGCATTTCATCCCCACTGTTGTCCACCTGCTTAGTCAAACACTTCAAGTCACATCACAATTTGACATTAACTAACTTAACTTCCCCAACTCCCAGCATCTCCTTTGTTGGCTCCCACTCTATTCCACCCATCCCTCCAGCATGCACTTATCACAACATCACACAATTGTAAGTCCATCCCCTATACTATAAGTCCTTGAAGAGAAGTAATAGATCTTTTCATCTGTGTATCTTTAGCCTGTGTACTTTTAGCATCTTCTGGTGGGTACTCAATAAATATTTGTGGAATGAATATTCTCCCTTACTCCACCATTCCCCTGAGGCTACATGTGGCTGTTTTTCTAACATCTTCCTCTGCCTCAGTACAGCTCTAAGCACCATATTTGAGCCAATGGTTCGACATAGTATCTCCCCTTATAAGGAGCAGACAACTACTTGTCTCTCCCAATTCTCTGATAGGCAGACACAGTAACAAGGTAAACAGCAATAGAAAAAACCAAGGAGCCAGGATGTCACAAGATTACTGATAAAAGTGGAGATAATTTTCTAGAGTCCAAACTCAGGCTTAGCCCTGGATTCCAATTCAGTCTGGATGGGGCCTAGAAATATATATTTTAAGAAGTCACCAGGGGTTTCTGATTGCCAGCCAGCTTTGGGAAGCACTCACCTGGAATTAACCGTATGCTATTTTATCTGTGAAAATAGTGTCTGATTTCCATTTTAATTCCTAGAGGACAGTGCTTGGACTCTATGTTGTTACTGCATAACTTGCCTTGTGTTCAGTGACTACCTTGGGTTTGACTGATAAATGTATTGGTCTGTGGTTGTGACTACATTCAACAGAGAAGTTTCTAATGGGCACTAATGTCACATTCTGAAGAATGTCTCAGGCCACCTCTGTCCATGCAGGACCACCAGTTTCAATCTAGTAGGTTGCTCTATACCTAAAATCAAATTAGCTCACCTCCCCAGCTCCTGTAAATGTTTTTAAGATGATTGCCAAGAACAGATAATTGCCTAGGAAGGAAATTTCAATCTACAAGTAGTAACTTGCATGGACATTTGAAGACACCAGCTATAAAATATTTTGGAACACAAGCCATTATTATTCATGACACCATTCACTCTGTTTTTGTCTGGCATGGCAAAGTGGGGCAAGAAACCCAAGTGTGAGCACAAGCAGGTACCCTAAATAAGGATATTTAGACCACTACTCCTCAAACCTTGGCTATACATTTCAATCACCTGGGGAGCATTTTTTTTAAAGCATGACACTTGAGCCCCACCCCAGATCTATGAAATCAGATCCTTAGAGAATGAGGCCTAGCGTCATGGGTTTTGAAAGCTCCACAGATGATCATGGAGAACAGTGAATACTGAGACTCAATGACCAGAATCACCTGGGGAGCTTTCAAATCTACTGATGGGGTGACCTGGAAGTCCAAATACTTTGGTCTGGGGAGGGTTCATGGAATTTATATCTTACCAAGCTCACCAGATGATGCTGAGAGGCATGAGTTTCATGGCTTTCTAGGGCAGTGGTACTCAAGCTTTAATGTACAGAATAATAATCTGGGGATCTTGTTAACTGTAGGGAGTTCATTAAATATGCAAATGCTTGGATCCCAAACCTAGAGATTTTGATTCATTTGTTCTAGGGTAGGCCTTAAAAATCACTCTCATGTAACTTGAATTATATGGTCTCCAAACCATGTTTTAGGAAACACTCTCCATTAGGGAGATATATAGAGACAAATTAGGCTCAGTACCTGCCCTCAGGGTATTTAGAAAATAGAGAACTAGAGAAATGTAAATTGTCAGGGAACAACTGCTTGTGACATCTATGGTTTACCAACAGACAGCATTATTGAAGAAATTGATAATTTCAAATAAAAAAGAAAAGTCAGGGAAAATGTTCTTTTCTCTGACAAGGAATACATAAAGTTTGTCTCAGTGCAAGAAACAAAAATTTAAGATTACCTATAGAATTGTAACCTATTCACTTCTTATTTTTTAAGTAGTCTAATACAGACATAGCAAATGTGACATCAAAGTTGTGACTGCAAATTATATATCTTAAAGCTATAATTAAAAAGATCATTGACTAACATGAAACCAGAAGAGCTGTTATAAAAATCACATTAAGATGTAATGATAGTAATATATACATATGCACACATATATATGTATACTCATAAGTGTGTGTATAAGCATACATTTCCAAAGATCTGAGCTTATTACTAACTTCTAAGCTTAATGACTCATTTTGGCAATCCTGTGGAAAATGTCACAGGCAGATCTGAGACTGCAAATAAGAAGTTACTGATTCTTAGCACTCCCAGGTATGAGTATAGAGAATCTATAAAATCATTTTGCTACTAACGTGGGCAGAGAACTAGTTCTGAACAGTCAGATCAATAGACTAGAATGTGTGTAAAGGCTGTTGTTTTGAACTGCATTTCCATGGGAGCTGAATGAGGTATGAAATTCCCTATGGGATTTTATGTTCTGGCCACAGGTTTTAAAGGGAAAATGTGTCTTAGTTTACCATGGTTTCCTGGAAGAGATATGTGGGAGATTACTTTACACCCTTATCACAATAACAGCCACCATAAACATTTAATAAACATCTACTATGTATAAGGTAATGCAGAGACCCCACTCCTAATAACTTATATTTTAGTTGGGTAGTCAAGGCAAGCACAAAAAAGAAGTGAAGGAGCATGTGACCATGTGTTCGAAGAGAAAAAGCATAGAGACACAGAGAGAAAGCCAGAGAAATCTTCCTAAAGAAAGTTAAACTTCAGATGGTCCCTGAAGGAAAGGTTGGGGAGACAGAACTCCTGTTCGTACATTCATTCATTAATTCATCAGATTCATTCAACAAATATTTATTGACTACCTGTGTGCCAGCTGCGTACTCAGCATCATGAATATAATGAAGAATAAAATTGAAAGGGTACCCGTCCTGCTGCAGTTTATAACCCAGATAACTAAACCATAGAATTTATAACACTGTAATATGTGCTATGACAATGGTAAGCTCAGAAGAAAGGCACCTTATCCAGACTGGGGATGGTGGTATGAGGAAAAACTTTCAATAAACAAGATCAAAATTGATATTTTAAAAAATAGGCATTAACCAAGCAAAGAATAGATGAGTATTGTAAGCGGAGGGAATGGCACCTTGTGTGAAGGCCCAGAGCAAGAGAGAGCATGGCATTCATGTAGAATGAGAAGAGTGGGAGCAAAGGAGCAGAGGGAGGAACAGACTTGCTGTATACCAGGCACAGTGTGGCCACCAGTCAGGTTACAGTGCTAGGAGATAAGTCTGGCAGGTTAGGAGGAGAAGGAATCTGTGTTCTATCCGGGAGCAGTGAGTACTCACTGAAGGTTATTAAGTCAGGAGAGGGTAGCATGGGTAAGGAGATGGTTTAGGAAGATAAATCTGTGCATATGGGTATGGTGGCAGGATACTTCAGTAGGATTTCTAAAATAGGCTCTAGTCAAGGGTCAACAAATTCTTTGATCTAACTATATTTCCCTGTTTTGTGAATGCTTCTCTCTCTCCCACTATGTATAGTGCTTCCCAGTAAGATAAACGATTGTATGAAATCGGAACTGACTACACTCCTGTTAGATGAGTATGAAGTTACCATCTACGACCTGAAGGGAGACCTGAAGGGCCAAGAAACTTGGCAAAACTATTATGCACAGGCACATGGGTTTGTTTTTGTCCTGGATTCCAGCGACTTAGGGCGCATGCAGGAAGCAAGGATCATCTTAACACGTCTGCTGTCTGATAAAAGAGTGACAGGAAAACCCATCTTACTGTAAGATTCTGCCTTTGTGTACTTCCCAATTTATACCTTAAGAAAAGTATAGAAATAGGCCAGGCATAGAGGCTTATGCCTGTAATCTCAGGATTTAGGAGGCTGAGGTGAGAGGACTGCTTGAGGCCAATAGTTTGAGACCAGCCTGGACAACATAGCAAGACCCCCATCTCTGAAAAAATGTTTTTAATAACCTAGGTGGTGGCACATGCCCAGCTACTTGGGGGTGGGGGTGAGATGAGAGGATTTCTTGAGCCCAGGAGGTGGAGGCTGCAGTGAGCTATGATCACGTCACTGCACTCCAGCCTGGGCAACAGAGTAAAACCT
>NW_007248484.1:112335-127908 GCF_000164805.1 Carlito syrichta
AAAAAAAAAAAAAGTTGAGCACGGTGGCTCAAGCCTGTAATCCCAGTACTTTGGGAGGCCAAGCCAAGAGGATTGCCTGAGCCCAGGGGTTCGAGATCAGCCTGGGCAACTTGGTGAGACCTTGTCTCTACAATATATATAAAAAAATTTAGCCAGGCATAGTAGTGCATGCCTGTAGTTCCAGCTACTTGGAAGGCTAAGATGGAAGGACCGCCTGAGCCCAGCGGGTTGACACTGGGTTGGCTGTGAGCATACCATTGCACTTCAGCCTGGGTGACAGAGTGAGACTCTGACCAAAAAAAAAAAAAAAAGCATAGAACTGAAGGGCTGGGTGGTCCCTTTGCTTTGTCACACCCAGCTAGACCTCTTGTTCCCTTAGGCTTAATGAAGTAGTCTGGCTCAGTCCTCTGGGGGCTGTTTTCAAGAGCCACTTTCTATCACACACTGCCATGGAAAACACGTTACCTAATTGCACAAAGATCATTTTGAAGGGAAGCATCAAAGGAAAATGGAAAGTCATATATGGATTTACCACCCCCATCCCCTTGACTCTAGTTCCTAAAGATTGCCTTCTTGAATTCTCATCTTTTCTGGTTTCAGTCTCTGATCCTGAGACCTCATGGTGACAAGGAACAACCTCTATTGCATACAATTGATGCCAATGGCCGCCTCTCTGAGCAGATTGCTCAAGAATTATGTAACTAGCACTTCTTCTATGGTAGTAATTCAGGTGGCTAGTCAATTCTCAGCACACAACTCCCTTTTTGTCATTTTCATTTCTCATTAGCAACCCCAATTAGAACATGAACAGAGTACAGAAAAGGATGTAAAAACTCCAAATCTGTTCATATCCCAGTTGGCAATTCTAATTAAAGTTTGATGGCATGATGTAGGAAAAGTGAGAAATGAGCCCTGGGGATTACCTTGGATTGATATTGTTCGTACCATTCATTCCTCCATTGAGAGTTGGCTAGAAAAATGTCTGACTCATCTCATTAGGTATGTCTTCAAACCTAATTCCTGGATATGTAGTAGTTGTAGCAGTATTGGTTCTCCTCCCCTTTCTTTTCTTGCCCTTTGCCACTTTTCTTTTTTCCTCCCTCTCTCTTATGCCCTGTTCTAGCCTAGCAAACAAACAAGACAAGAAGAAAGCCCTGTTGCCTTGTGATATTGTCAAATATCTACTTCTGGAAAGACTGGTGAATAAATGCCTGTGCCGAGTGGTAAGCATCAACCCCTTCCTTCCCTCTTCCTCTAGAGCCCAACTGGTGCAGCCCTTGGGCTATTCTATAATCAACCCCATATATTGGGTTTGGGGCAAAAATCTCTCCCTACTGGACAATATTGGCAGTGAGGATTTCTGACTTGATGGTAGTAACAAATATCACATTCTGCCTTCAAAATAGGTCTGTAAAGTTGGATTTTTTTCCAGCATGTAAAGTATGTTTTATTGTTCTTTAAAGTGTTCAGGGTTTGGTTTTAAATCAGGCTGCATGCCATTTACCAGTTTGACATCTCTCTCACCATGCCAAACTGGCTGCAGCTAGCAATACTTCATTAAATCCAAAAGAAAAATTGTTTTAATTTTGAGGATAAAATCTAGTTCTGAGAACAATTAACATTAGTCTGTAATTTAAAACAAAGTGAGGGCTAATATTTCATGTTGCTTTATACATCTTTCTCCTCAATACAGAACCAGGAATATAATTTTCCTAACTCAGGCAGGGACTGATACTAGACACTGCACACACACATGCACACACGCACACACACACCCTCCCCCTAAACAAAATTCAGAGGATGTCAAAGGGAAAATGTTTGTTATGATATTGATCAAAACCCTTGGAGTCAACAGTCTATCTTAGTTTAGTGGGTATGTTGCTTTGATCTTGAGTGTATGTTCTGAAATAAAGAATTTTGGATAGTACCATCATTTTTTACTTTAAAATTCTAGAAACAATTTCCAAAAGCATTTTGTTTTGTTTTCTGGTATTGGGGAGGAGAGAGTCTACAGATTTGCATTTAATTAGAAATCAAAAAAACTCCGGTAATGGTAAATAGGTAGTTCACATAGCTGGCCAACATCTGAGGTATTATCAGTGTGAGACAAGGTCCTGGGTCCATTCCTACTGGCCTAGCTGATGTTAACAAAATGGGAAGCTTATGGCTCCGCACAGCAAATTCCAGCAGGACAAGTTTACTCTAACCCTGTATTCAGAGCCTTAGAAGCAGGGCACTATTGAGTATGTAATATTTAGGTGAAAACAGTGCACAAGCCTCTGATGGTACCCTCTACCTGCTTTGTCAATGCAGCCTGGTCATAACTGCCTTCCACAAAGGAGCAAAAAATCAGCTTTTCTAGATCAGCATATCAAACCCAGCAAAAAATCTGTAAAAATGCTACCACACCACCTCACAAAGCAACACAGTCCTTTTGCTGCTCATTAGGTTGCTTGATTATCTCTTCTACCCCGTTATGGCCTATGAACACGTACTCACTAGGCATCACTGTTGATTTTAAACAGGTGATTTTTTTTTCTAAAAAAGAACCTAGTTATGTTTTAATATCTTCATTTTATGACTAAAAAGCTAAGTCTCAGAGACTCTAAGTGACTTGCTCAAGTTCACACACTCAAGATACCACAAAAGGACCTCAGCTTTGGTGACTTTCATTTACCTCCTCAGATGTGAATGGTGAGTGTCTCCAAGGAAGTCTCAGAGCCTCTTTAGGCACAGCAGAGCTTATGTGTACTTCTGCTCTTTGGATGGCAGCGATTGGGCTTGTGGGCCCCAAGGGTCCCAGGCTTCAGGTTTGAAGCCTTCTCTTCTCTTTTTTGTCACAGGAGCCATGTTCAGCCATCAAAAACCTTGAGAGGAAGAACCATCAGTCCCTAATTGATGGACTGCACTGGCTATTAGCCGCCATTGAGGATGAACACGGACAAGTGTATACTCGCCAACAGCCACTTACCTCAAACATCTCAACCTCCAAGAATACCAGAGGCTCTAGAGAAAGATACTTATCAGACTGGTACTGAGATGCGTGTGTTAAATTTACCGATAAGAACAGAAGCAGGAGTTAATCTTCCACATGAGCAGGGAGTTCTGGGAGGTGCTTGGATCCTGGGTGGCACTGAGCAAGTCTCTCAACATCATTTAGCCCACCGGGGTTAGGGCAATGCTCACCAACATTTCAATAGTGTTAGGTATGCCCCATCCCTGGCATAATTTGAATGGTCATATGAGTGGAATGAGCTTCATAAAGGTAAAGCCAGCCTATGAGCATCATAACTTCTTTAAAACAGGGTTTCTATTCTCCGATTTGCCATGTGGAGGAGAAAATAAATGTGGGCCCTTTAAGGAGCCTGCTGGCATTCTTCTATGGATGAATGTTGTGAAGCTGTTCCACATTCTCAGCCCCAAGCTCTCTGATCCTCTGATAATGAGGAATGATGGGAGAGAACAGAAATGTTGAAAAAAGGAAAAAGAAAGAAAAAGAAAACAGGAGGTAATCAGGGTTTTGAGAAACACAAGGCCTAAGTGTCCTCCTGCTCTTTGTCACTGTCGTTGCCCAAAGGGATATGGCAGGGATGCGGTAGTAGCTGCATTATATAAAGAAGATTGATGTGTGACTGTTTTGACCATTGCTTTGTCCTTTTCATCTTCCCCAGCTTCTCTACCACAGCAAGAACATCCAAAGAGAAACAACATGTAGGACAACACTCAATGGAAGCTAGGCCCCTAAAGTCAATCCTACAAGTAAATGGCTCTTTAAATGTTATATCCAGGGACTAATTTCTGAACTCTTGAGTACCAACTGACTTTCCCTCTTCCACCCCATCTTCTTGCTGTACAGAAAGAAGGTTTAAGGCCTAAAAAGAACAAATCAGTAACGTTTGCTTTAGATGAACCCATGGAGAAAGATGAATGTTCTGAGGAAAATGGAGCTCAGAATACTACTGAGCTTCACTACAATCAAAGTGATGAATTACAGAATCAAGCTCCATATGGTGATGATACTCTTTCTGAAGGTAATTTTGGTTCTGTGATTAGAAAGTCAAATATAAATAGGCCTCCCCTCACAATTTCTATAATAGCATTCCAATTTTGAACCTGACAT
The DNA here is from genome assembly GCF_000164805.1 of Carlito syrichta. NCBI lineage: Eukaryota > Metazoa > Chordata > Mammalia > Primates > Tarsiidae > Carlito > Carlito syrichta. The sequence continues at coordinate 116,456 of NW_007248484.1, forward strand.
TATTTTCTCACACTATGGTTAGTGGTTAGGAGAAGAAGAGAAGTGGAAGAAGTACAGGAAGAATGCTTGAGGACCACCTTCTGGTAGCCTAGCATGCTGCTCCAGCACTGGTTGACACAAGATTGTTAGATGGCTATAAGGTTATCTTAAAGGTTATGATTTCCAGTGGTGGAAGTACAAATTAGTACAGCCTTTATGGAGGGTGGTTTGGCTGTCTATCATATATATATATATATATATATATATATATATATATAAAACATTTTTTATATATATATATAAAAAACATTAAACATATAAATATATATGTTTAATATATATATATAACATTAAACATATATATAAAACATTAAACATATGAATATCCTTGAGTCAGTAATCTCATTTCTTGAGCTGTATCCAAAGATAATTACACAAGTACCCACAAAAAGTATGCTCAAGAATGTTCAATCACAACATTGTGTACAACAGCTAAAAGCAGAAAACCTGCATGTCTAAAAATGGGGAATGGCTAAATAAATTAGGATACATTTACACAGTGGAATGCTATGCAGACATTCAAAAGGTTAATGTTGTTTTATATTTATTACATGGAAAGTTTTCCACAATGCATCATTTTGTTAGTGAAAATAGCAAGTTAGAGTACAACATGATATGTATAAATACATAGAGATTCCTGGAGGGATATCACCCAAAGATACTAGGTGATTTTGAGAATTAAAAGGCCTAGGTGACTTTCCTTTGAATTTTTTTATTTTACTGGAAGTTTTCTTTTTTCTTTTTTTTTCTTTTTCTTTTTCTTTTTTTTGAGTTGGAGTTTCACTCCGTCGCCCAGACTGGAGTGCAGTGGCTGCTCCCGGCCACCGCAGCCTCAACCTGCTGGGCTCCGGCGATCCTTCCGCCTCAGCCTTCCGAGAAGCCAGAACTACAGGCACGTGCTATCATGCCCGGCTGATTTTTTGATTTATTGTAGAGATGAGGTCTTGCCAAGTTGCCCAGGTGGGTCACGAACACGCCGGCTTAGGCAATCCACTCACCTCAGCCTCCCAAAGCGCTGGGATTACAGGCTGAGCCACCGAGCCTGGCTTTTCTTTTTTATAATAAGCAGAATATCATTTCTGCCAATATAACAAATACATTTTCCTAAAAAGCTGTGAGGGCTTGAGATCTTACTGTAGTTACTGGTCATTCCTTCTCAGTGCTCTTTGGGACGTCAGTCTCCAATATTGTCATCTGTCAATATTACAATGTCACCTGAGCTCTGAAAGGGATCAGACCCTTCAGGCTACCTTGGAGTTTTGGACTGTTATACCTACATGGAGGGGCCTAGACTTGGTCAAGTCCACTAAGGAGGAGATAGACACTGCTCTGGGGACAAAAGGTGAGGATGAAAGTTGAGTAGAAGGAAACTAGTAGAAGAAAAAAATTAATTGTTTTTCTAGATGTCAGCAACTATCCTAAATATTTGTCCAAAATGGAATCTATTTTTATTTCTATAACCTCAGAATCCAGGCCCAAAAAGAGAATGAATCCTTGGGACACAGAGGAGATATTACTAGAAAATCCCTGTGAAGAAGCCTTTGGCTCCCATGGTTAGTATTCCTTAAATGAAGGGCAGAGGGGAGAGAGCAAGAAAAAGTATGAAGCTGAGGCAGAGGGTGGGTGCCTTGTGGGTGCAGTCCACAGTCCCTTGGAAGCTGGCCAATATTCTCCTATCCTGAAGTGGTCTGGGAAGGACAGAAAACCTGGCATCTGGCTTTGCTTGCAGTGACTGGTCACTTTTTTTCTCTTTTTCCTTTTAACAGACTATTAAAGAGAAAAATGGAAGGAAATCAAAAGAAACATCTAGTATTCCTCCCTCAGCAAATGGACTTATCTGCAAAACCATCAGAACTACTTAGTTTTTAAATTTCTGTTTGATACTACCTCTACAGTCCCCCTACAATTCCACCTATTCTAACACCATATTCCTGAGAACCCCCATTTTTCCTGTATACATACAGTCTAGCCATCAAAGTAATCCTATACTCACCAAGAGGCTCAAGAAAAGCTAGGTGCCATCCATTTGAAGACCACCTTGGAAAAGGACAGAGACTTTACATCCTTGTACCCAGATACTCCCAAGGAAGCCTGCAGACAATAGGTTGTGTGTAACCAACCAAAATTGAGCCTTAGAAGTACAGGGTTGATTTAGAAACACATGGTTTTTTTCTTTAAGGTTCTTGGGTGTAAAGGGACTAGCAAAAATAAATACTACTTCTTTGCTGAGAATTATGCTCTACTGAACCATTTTCAGTCACATCTCTATAAGCAACTTAGTTTTAATGTCCCAGCCACTGTCTCTGAAGCCAAGGAATAATTGCTTTGCTGTCCCCTCAGGAACAGCAACTGCTGCTTCTCCTAACACTTTGGTTAAGTATGCAAAAAACGTAGGAGCTTGAATGCATTCAACTGTCTATCCCAAGGGTGGTAGTGGTAGTAGTGGTAGTTATTTACTACTACTACTACTACTACTACTACTACTACTACTACTACTACAGGTTGAGTATCCCTTATCTGAAATATGTGGGACCGAAATGTTCCAGATTTCGGACTTTAGCATATGTGCATTATATATACTATTGGTTGAGCATCCTTAATCTGAAAATCCAAAATGTTTCAATGAGCATTTCCTTTGCTCATCATGTCAATGCTCAAAAAGCTTTGAATTTTGGAGCATTTCAGATTTTGTATTTTTGGATTAGGGATAGCTAGTCTGTATTACTTTCATGAGTACTATAGCTACAGTGCTAAGTTTTTCGCATGTGTTATCTTATTCACAGCAACCCTTAGGGATAGGCACTACACGTGACTGCATTTTACAGATGAGGAAACTAAGGGGCAGATAAATCAAATAACTTGTCCAAGGTTTTACAGCCTGTAAAAAGCAGAGCAAGATGTTGTCACTCATATGTGGGAGCTAAAAAAGTGGATCCCGTGAAAATGGAGCGTAGATCGGTAGCTACGAGATACTGGAAAGCAGAGGAGGGAGGGGGGTGTGTAGAGAAGTTGGTTAATGAATGCAAAAAATACAGTTTGATAAAAGAAATAAGAACTAGTGTTTGACAGATTGGCAGAGTGAGTGTAGTTTACAATAATCTTTTGTGGATTTTAAGATATCTAGAAGAGAATAATTCCAATGCTTCTAGCATAACGACAAATATTTAAGGTGATGAATATCCCAATTACACTGATTTAATCTTTACAAATCATATGAATGTATTAAATTATCACAAGTACCCCCAAAATATAGACATCATTCTATAGCAATAAACAAATTAAATTAAACTTTGGGTGAGAAAAAAAAGCAGAGCAGGGAATTGAATCCAGATCTTTTTGACTCTAGAGCTACTTAAAGCCAGAAAGATCCACCTATGTTTTTCTCAGACTCAATTCAGAAAGAGAAAGCTATATCGAGGAAAAAATGCTGAAGTGTATACCCATGTCAGGAGAATTAATTTGATATCAATAAGCAAACCAATAGTGGTAGCAGACACCTTCCATTTTGCCAGGTGCTGGGCTAAGTACTTTACATATATTATTGCCTTTCATTCTCACAAGATTTGAATTTGATTCTATTATCACCATCTTACCAAGGCAGAAATTGATGCTCAGAGAGATTAAATAATTTGTCCCAGGGAATCCACTATGAGGTGGCAGAACTGGTTTTCCAACTAAGGTCCACCTCCATAATACATACTCTTAGCTCTACCGTATACTATCTCACCAAGCAATATAAACCAACTAACCCCTAATTGTTTCTAAGGAATGTAGACCTTGCACAGAAAAGTGTCTTACAACTCCATATGGAAGGTCTGACACTGTCTAAGGTTGTATCATTTGCTCTTATCTTCAAGGGAACCACCCTAAGGAACTTACAGGTCTTTGACAGGATTCTGACTGAGGCTCAGCTTATTAGTTATGGGGCTGGAAGGAACCTTACAGAGCCTCTAGTACACCCCCTGTTATCTGGATGAAGAACTCAGGGTACATAGAGGTTAAGTAACTTGCCCAAGATGGTACAGCTAATCGCTGGCAGAGATGCTCCTAAAACCCAGATCTCCTGTGTGCCCAAGCCAGTGATCTACCTTGTCGAAAAATACTGCATCTTCCCTGGGTCTTCTTTGGCAACTTAGCCCATCTATTTTCTTCTAATTTGCTCAATAAATGTCACTGGAGAATTCTGCTGACACTCATTCTTACTTGGGAATGCAGCAAATATTCCTGCTGAGGAGGAGTTTTATCAGGAAGGTGACTACAATACAACAAAGCATGATTCCTAAGAAAATTGGACTGGCCACATTTCTCTTTATGGCATGTGTATTTATGAGGCAGGAGTACTTTTTCAGCCAATAGAAAAGAGGAAGAGGGTGGGAAAAGAGCATACCCTATGAAAGGGTAAACTGAGGCAAGGTGGGCCAATACCACAGGAATAATACAAGATTGCAACAAAGAAGGAAGTATAAAGAAGTAAAGTTTATTTTTCACCTTTCACAGATGGAAAGGGGGCTGGCACTCAGGTGAGTGTGGCTCCGAAGCGCTGAGGACTAGGCATATTTAAGGCCCTTGGGACAAGGGGGGTTTGGGTACAGAAGGGTTTGGGCCAAAAGGAATGTACAGGGCTATGTTCTTGATATTGAAAACAGTCACATAAATCTTGGATCTTGACATGCCAGGCACTAGCATCTCAGGACCTTGGGTGGAAGGCTGGAGGCTGGTCATGGTTGGGTGATAATAATGTATCAATACAGATGCCTCCCAGTGGTGGGCTGGAGGTTGTCATAGACAGTTATTAACATATTGATACAAATGCCTGGAAGAAAGATTGTTAGGAGGACTGGACATGTTGAAGGGGATTTGAATAATTGCTGATTTCTAAGACCTGACCCAGGGAAAGCAGTTCTGGCAACCAGTTTCGGAAAAGGTAATTTTTCTTATTAATGATTGTAAAGTAAGAGGGACGTGGAAGCCGTGCAAGCTGCTTAGCAAAGCGTGCAATGGTAAAACTTAAGCAAAATGGCTATACTAGGGCAAAATGGCTGTGCTGAAGCTAAGTCTATTCTAACTTTCCTGGGGTCCCTCCTTTCACCCCATGAATGTGAGCTGGGTGGAGAATTTAGATTAGACAACCTCTAACAAAACTGAATTTCGGTATAATGCTGCACTTCCCATTGTGCAATGTATGTGTTCCCGGGTGTCAACCAAATCTTCCTACACAGAATCTATCAATTACAAAAAGTTATTTAAGAATACCCTCCATCTCTGATACAGTCAGTATACCCTTAAAGGGAAAACAAAATCTTTTTTTGTGAATCATAATTTTGCTGCTACAGGTTATTAATGTACTTCCCAAACCCCTTATCAAGCTGGGTGATCTGGCAATTTTCCCCAGTGAAGACAAGAATAACAGTACCTACCTCACAGGCCTGCTGTGAAGTTTAAAGGGGATGATCTGTACAAAAATGTTTAGCATAGTGCCTGTATATCCTAAGTAGCTCATTAAATGTTAGCTACTATTATTACAATTTAGGGAAGGAGCTTGACCAGATCATTGGAAAGGTATATCCCCACTTCTGGGAGGGTATCCCCTTTTCTGTAGAGAACAACCCAAATAGAGATGTCTTAGATTCTAAGTACAAAGAGCATAGAGAATCTAGGGTAATTACAACTATTGCTTCCCTTATCTGTGGCTTTGAGAATCCTAAATTTGCCAAAGAGGTTTTACTAATCTGTATCTCAGTGTGACATCCCAGGGACCAAGATAAGGAGTTTCTTGAGCCTGAAGGGCAAATTTTCTTAAAGGCCTATGGTTGCCTTGAGGTTTCTTTTCTTTAGTTGTCAATGGCTTGGCCTCTCTCTGGGACTTTTAGAATGTAGCTCCTGTTAGAGGCACTTCTAGCATATGAATGAACCTGGGCCATCATTCAACAATCTCCACATGACTCTGTGTATTTCTCTTTCAAGAAAGACCTGGGCTCTCTGACTAGAGAATTCACTATGAATAGATAGAGTGGTCCCTCTGCTCTGAATGGTTTGCAATTCCTACACTTCCGTCCCCACTTTTTATTCACTTGTGTATACCTGCCAGTAGTACCCTGTCAGCAGGGATGCTAAGCAGTCTATGGTCAGTAGGACATGGCATACATATAGTGAACACGCGGCAAAAGTTAAGAAAGAACACTGATAATTCAAAGTAGCATGGAAACCAATAGTTGCTAATTTAGCTGTAAATTCCCCAGAGATTCGAGTGTTGAGTGCTTGGGTCATACTAGTTGTGCTTTGAATATCACTCTTCCCTCCCAGTATCCTCTTTAAATCACTTGTCAAGACAGTTGTTATTAGCAAGACATAATAATCAAGTACACTGAATGCATCACTCTTCTCAGGAGAATCCTGCCAACTAGTATTCTTAACCATAAGATGCTGTTGGCCATGGCTAGGATAGGGATCAAGCCTAGACTCACTGATTTGTTACTCAACCCTGTAAACCCTTTATTGGAAGTCCAAAACTTTCTGATGGCAAGGGGTGTAGAGAATGAGAGCTGTCATTCAACTTTCCAGGACTGGAAATCATCCCCTCATCCCACTTCATTTCCATAGGTGCACCTAGAAGAACTATAACCATGGCACCCCTGACCTGTGCCTTATTCCTTTAGCTGTAATAATCTATCTTCCTACTGCCCTTGCCTTTTCTATCATGTGAAGCTCTGTGGAAAACACAGGTGGTGGTGTTATCCTGGGTTAGAGAGAAAATAGCAGATAGTTTCTGCTGTGGACACATAAGTAATATCTGCTCAGGGTCATGGGAGTCGGGGGCTTGTACTATCACCCCTGGGCCCAGGAAGTTCCTGGTTCAGGTCCAAGGAGCCTGGCTGGAGTGGCTCTGCTGTCAAGTGGTGGGCAGAGCAATGTTAACAAAGCACTCAGGCTGTGCTGTACACTGATGACTCAGGAATCCCACGCGATCCCACGCTCATATTAGTCGCCACTTCCAGGAACTAAAATAGACCTCTGGTTCTAAGAGACAGCAGGCCTTTAGGTCTGCTCAGAAATATTAATCCAATCCTAAGAACTGGCATGCTATTTGATACAATGGAATGTTACACAGCCATTAAAGATGGCAATTATGCGTTCTATGTGGGTGTAAGCCAGAATGTGAAATAATGTGAACTGAAAACAGCAGAATAGGAAGATCAGGTACACATGCTGATCCTAACTATGTAAAGCATACATAGGAGAGTACGTCTCTAAAGAATTTAAAAGAATGAAGAGGGCCACAGTTCTTTTAGATTCCACACTCCTTTCCCCAACACATTTTTAATAATCCTTTTAAAAAAGAAAATTGTCATGCTGATCACACTAGGTTACAAAAATACCGACCTTTTAGCTGACACAGGAGTTGACTCCACAGATAATTTGATCCAGGGACTAGAGAAAAACTGAATGCTAAGGTGGCTGATGCCCTGTCACTTGGCAGCAATATGGATGGAACTGGAGGTCATTATGGTAAGTGAAATAAGCTAGGGACAGAAAGACAAATATGTGGGAGCTAAAAAAAGAACTCATGGAGATAGAGCATAAAATTATGGTTACCAGAGACTGAAAAGGATATACTGGGTTGGGGGAGGACAAAGAGATTTTTTTTTTTACTATTAAGGTTACAAAAATACACTTAAATAGAAGGAATTAGATCTAGTGTTCAGTAATACAACAGGGTGACTACGGTTAACAATAATTTATTGTATAGTTCAAAACAGCTAGAAGAGAATATTTAGAATATTCTCAGCATAAAGATAAATGTTTGAAGTGACAAATATCCCACCCCAATTTAATCATTACACTTTGTATGCTTGTATCAAATTGTCATATGTGCCCCTCCCCTCCAAAATATATACAACTATTATGTGTCCAAAATAAGGTCTGGATTGTTCCTCTTCCTTCTCCCCTGATTTTTGTTCAGGGCACTTACTCAAACACAATTACCATTTCAGATTTAACACTATAATGAGAAATTCCTTCCAAACTCCAAGCCAGCCAAACAACTCTGAGATGGGAGTTTAAGAAAACTTACATTTGGACCTCTTTGAAGTTGGGCTGCTATGTTTTGAACTAGACTAGCTTATACTGAAAGAAAAATACTGTTTTTGGTAGGATGCTAGAAGATTTTTTTTTAAATAAAAGAATTGCTACTCTTGTCACCTTGTCATGTGTAGTAAGTACTTAGAGTTAGTCAAACATCTAACATGTATCTGAGTATCTGAATGAGTAAAATTATTCCCTGGAGCTCTGGCCTCAACACCTGCCTAGACCTGGTTTTTCTAGAATTAGCTGTCAATCAGTATGTTTAGTTTTTAAAAGACCATAAGTTTATTTTCTTTTAACCTTGCACTTTGAAATAAGTTTAGATTTACAGAAGAGTTGTAAATATAGTACAGAGAGTTCATGTACACCCTTCATCCCACTACCCCTAATGGTAATGTCTAACCTACTTCTGATACATTGATCAAAACTATCACATTAACAGTACAGGCCGGGCTTGGTGGCTCAGCCTCTAATCCCAGCACTTTGGGATTAGGCCTGAGCCCGCGAGTTTGAGACCAGCCAGGGCAACTTGGTGAAACCTCATCTCTACAATAAATCAAAAAATTAGCCTGGCATGGTAGCATGCACCTGTAGTTCCGGATACTTGGAAGGCTGAGGTGGAAGGACCACTAGAGCCCAGCAGGTCAACACTGGGGTGACCATGAGTATGCCACTGCACTCCAGCCTGGGCAACGTAGACTCCAACTCAAAAATAAAAATAAAAATAAAAATAAAACATTAGTACAATACCAGTTACTGCACAATAGACTTTATTTAGACTCCACCAGTTTTTTCACTAATGTCCTTTGTTTGGTTCAGGATCTAATCCAGAATCCCACACAGCATTCATAGTATGTTTAGTTTAATTTTTTGCTTTGTTTTAAGAAAAAATGCCCTAGAAAAAAGTTTCCTCTTAGGAGATTGAAAGGGCAAGTTAGCGGGTGTTCTAAGCAATTTATGATCTTGAGCTATTCAACCCAGAAGGGAACTCCATCACTTCTGTACCAAAGTCCTTAATCCATGACACCTTGTCACAGTTATTTTCAGAAAACATATCTTGCATTAGCACTTCTCACAGTAGTACAAAGTGATTTGACAAGTGGGCTATTTTTAAAAAGCAACCAATATCATGAAGGTGACAAAATGAGAGGGATGGCCATCCTTGACTGTTTTCTATGCTTCATTTTTTTTCAAACTGTATTTAATCTTTTTAGTAGCAGCTGTAATATTTGACTAAAACATAAATGCTGAGAAGCACCTACACCAACAGGGAAGGGACTCTTTCCAACATGTGTTTGGCTGTTTGCCTAAAATTATGTATTATAAACTTACAGAAAGCAAATCGATTAGGTTATTTTTGGTAGTTAACCTCAAGAATGGGAAGGGAAAGCAGGTAATGACATCCATTTATTCATTCAACAAATAATCAGACTATTAAGGACGACCCTCGGCTGGGCACAGTGGCTCACACCTGTAAACTTTGAGAGGCTGAGGCAGAAGGATTGCTTGAGGCCAGAAGTTTGAGACTTCATCTCTACCAAAAAAAAAAAAAATTAGCTGAGTATGGTGGTGTGTGCCTGTCATTCCAGCTACTTGGGAGGCTGAGGTAGGAGGATGGCTTGAATACAGGAGTTCAAGGCTGCAGTGAACTGTGATGGTGCCACTGCAATCCAGCCTGGGTGACAGAGTGAGACCTTTGCTCAAAAAAATAAAAAAAGAATGACTCATTTCGTACATGTTAACTCTGTGCCAGGCAATTAGCCAAGTGCTTTACATATATATATTGTTTTGCTAAATAGGCCACAACAATCTCATAAAGTAAGCACTACTCTTATTTTACAGGGAGAAGGATTGGAGAGGTTAAATAATTTGCCACAGGTCACACAGCATGTAAGTGATGGAGCCAGAATTTAAAACCAGGTCAGCCTGATTCCAAAGCTGCTCCGCTTGGCCAGTATGCTATATTGCCTTCCTGAGCACTCCTCACATTTCAGACACTGTGCTAGGTGTTGGAAATACAACAGTAACCAAGATATAGCCCTTGTCCTCTCAAACCTTTCAGTCTAGTTGAAAGAGACTGACTATTAAATAGCTAAGTATAATGTAGCCCTCTCTTCAATTTTCTTTGGCTTGGTAACATGTAAGGTAATCAGTGAATGCAATTAGTGAATACCAGCACTTCAAAGTATTTAAATTCCTTTTTTAATTCCTCAGAGCAAAGGCCTCCCCCTCCATGTACCCTGAGGATCTCTAATAGTTATGAATGAACTTGAGGATATTTACCTGTTCCTCTATTGTGTGGTTCTGAGCCAGATGTGAGCATCATCACCCCACTTAGTCTCCTTTGAGGAGAAACAAGAAGTATAATGTGGAAATATACACATTAATGAAATAGAATCAGCTAATGGAAACATTTTAAAGTCTTGGACATAAGTTATATTCCATTTCAACTGTCCTTTGTGCTTACATTAACTAGTGAGCACTAAAGTAGCTTTAATTTGTTCATGGCTGCACTATATGGTCATGCCATTTTAAAGTATATTCCTTAGAAAAATGACAATGATGACCCTGTAAGTTATAAATTTGCAATGTGATTTTGAAGGTAAAGGGATGGAAAACTTAAATCTCAACAAACAACAATCATTCTCTCCTCTTTTCCAGCCTCCAAACAATCAAGTGGCGTTATCAAATACTCTAATACTGTGGTTCTCAAGAATGGCTGCACATGGAATCAATGGGGAAATGTCAATATTACCATCACCTGTGTCCCACTCCCAGAGATTGTGATGACTTAATTGATCTGGGTGCACCCTGGGCTTTGGAGTTTGTAAAGATCCTTGAAGGATTTTAATGTACAAACAAGCTTTGGAACCACAGCCTTAATCACAACACTGACTGCACATTAGAATCACCTTGGGGATCTTTTAAAAATCCAAAGATGCTTAGGCCACCCCCAGACCAATTAAATCAGAATATCTGGGGGTAAGGCATAAGCCTCAGGAACTAGGAGGTTTTTAAATTTAATTTATTTTATTTATTTATTTTTTTAGTAATCAATATTTTTTTATTATGGTTTTGTGGGGTACAGTTAAGGGTTAGGTGTAAATTACGTTTCATTCAGGCACCCTGTTGATAAGAGGTGTTTTCCCATCCCCAGGCAGATATTTGCTACTGTTAATCCCCCCCCGCATAGTTTCCCAGTACCGTCAGTCATTTTCTTATAGTATTACATTGGATGTTCAAGGTCCATTATATGAGTGAGAACATGTGATACTCGGATCTTTATTTCTGTGAGAGGTCACTCAGTATTATAGACTCTAGTTCCATCCAGG
>NW_007248484.1:127944-155582 GCF_000164805.1 Carlito syrichta
TGTACCACATTTTTTTAATCCAGTCCTCTTTTGATGGGCAGCATGGTTCTTTCCAGGTTCTTGCTATTGTGAACAACGCTGCGATAAACATACGTGTGCAGGCATCTTTTTTATAGAGTGATTTGTGTTCTTCAGGGTATATTCTCAGTAGGGGGATTGCAGGGTCATATGGAAGGTCAATTTTTAGAGCTTTTAGGAATCGCCACACTGCTTTCCACAAAGGTTGCACTAGTTTACACTCCACCAACAGTATAGAAGTGTTCCCTTTTCACCACACCCTCTCCATCACATTGATACCCAAGCCAGGTAAAGATCCAACAAAGAAAGAGAACTACAGGCCAATATCTTTGATGAACATAGATGCTAAAATTCTCAACAAGATCCTAGCAAACCGGATTCAGCAATACATCTCAAAAATCATCCACCATGACCAAGTAGGCTTCATTCCTGGGATGCAAGGCTGGCTCAACATTCGTAAAACCATAAATGTAATTAAATACATCAACAGATGTCAAAACAAAAACCACATGATCATATCATTAGATGCAGAAAAAGCTTTAGATAAAATCCAGCACCCCTTCTTGATAAAAACCCTTGAACATCTAGGCATACGGGGAACATACCTCAAAATAGTAATTTATTTTATTTTTAACCAAATATGCTTTGGGCTTAGAAGGAGGTTTTTGTTTTGTTTTTGAGTTGGAGTCTCACTCTGTCGCCCAGACTAGAATGCAGTGGCATGCTCCTGGTCTCCACAGTCTTGACCTGCTGGGCTCCAGCAATCCTTCCACCTCAGCCTTCCAAGTAGCTGGAACTACAGGCGTGCACTACCACGCCTGGCTAATTTTTGATTTATTGTAGAGACAGGGCTCGCCAAGTCGCTCAGGTGGGTCTCAAACCCGCGGGTTCAGGCAATCCACTTGCCTCAGCCTCCCAAAGTGCTAGGATTACAGGCTGAGCCACCAAGCCCGGCCAGAAGGAGGTTTTTAAAAGATCCCCCAGGTGATTCCAATGTGTAGCCAAGATTGGAAACCACAGCAGTAGGTGAAACACCAAAACCGAAAGGGCAATGACAAACTCTGCACTCCTTTGTGAGGAGTAGACTCCTAAGATGAGCCTAATGAGAAGCTAGTTCTAGAAGACAGCTAGGAAGCAAGTTAAGAACAAACCCTTAACATAATTGTTTTATGTTTATATTAAAATGAGGTCACTATTCTCTTGAATGAATAAGGGATAATTTTATGGCTTGGTTAGGATTACTAGCAACTAATTATATCTAAGCCTCACTTTTCATCACATTCACCAAAATAATTGTAGAAGGAACGGAAAAGGACATGCTTTAAAAGGATGAGAACCTTTGCAAAAAACTGCAAACAAGTACTCAGAGTGCCTGGCTAGGTCTAGACAGATCCCATCCTGGCAGTCTGTAGTAACATGGCCTGCAGGTGATTCTGACGCACACTCAAGTTTGAGAACCACTGGTTTAGAGCAACTGTTCTTGGCCTTCATTGCACATTAGAATCACCTGGGGATCTTTTACAACAGGTTCCTGGGCATCATCCCTTCAGAGATTCTAATTTAATTTGTTTTGGGTGTGGCCCTGGCATTTACAAATTTTTTCTTTATTTCAATAGCTTTAGGGGATACAAATAGGTTTAGTTACATGGCTGCATTGTATAGTGGTGAAGAATTCTGGGTCTTTAGTGTACCCACCACTCCCACCTATGCATATTGTAGCTGATAGGTGATTTTAAAAACTCTCCAGATGACCCTAATGTGTAGCCAAGGATGAAATTCACCGTCTAGGTTTTTTGTCTCCAAGTCCAGTGTTAGGCATAATGAGTAACAGTGCACAAAAATTGCAGATAAAACCTAACTACAATCGTTGTATAATACATAGGTCAAATAACTTGCTTTTCTGCTTCCTCTTTGTCTAGTAGCTGTAACTACAGGTGCGCGCTACCACGCCCGCCTGATTTTTGATTTATTGTAGAGATGAGGTCTCGCCAAGTTGCCCAGGTGGGTCTTGAACCCGCGGGCTCAGGCAATCCACTCACCTCAGCCTCCCAAAGGTGCGGGATTACAGGCTGAGCCACCGAGCCCAGCTGCATCACTCTTTTAAGATCACTCTCCAGATGGTACTAATGTGTAATCAACTGCCATAGACCTAGATATTTTTACAGCTAGATCATTTAGTAAAAAACCCTTAAATCTCCTGGGAATTTATAGCTATTTTAGTTACCACTGGTACTGCAACTTGGTGTGCACTGTTACTCAATACATCAATTTTCACTGTGCTTTCTTAACCTTCACTATGCATTAACAATGTGACCAATTTAGGTTGACCATTTGTCCCCATTTGCCTAACATGCTCCCAGTTTTAGCACTGAAAGTCCCATATCCCAAGAAAATCAGGACAGTTGGTTGCAATAGTAATGTATTACAGCTCACAGACTGGACTACAGCATTATTAGATTTTGCTTCTAACACCTGGCATGCAGATCTTGGCTTCTAAATGTCACTCTCCATTGAAAGGAACCAGAGCTCATTGGAAATGACTGATTCCATGAATGAGGCAGGGAAAATGTACAGTGAGCCTGAGAATCTTGTGCCAGAACCTAATAAAGTGCTCAAAGGTTCATGGAGGCATGTCTAAATGACACAGCAGCCAGCCTGAAGGGATTTCTTCCTACTGGTCAAGCTGGAGAAAATTTGAGCATTAAAAAGAAAATGATTGATCTGAACCTAAAATATTAAATTCAAATTAGAAAAACATTGAATCAAGTGATCGTTTTAGACAAAACAAAACAAGCTGGGCTCGGTGGCTCAGCCTGTAATCCCGCGTCTTTGGGAGACTGAGGTGAGTGGATTGCCTGAGCCTGCGGGTTCAAGACCTGCCTGGGCAACTTGGCGAGCCCTCATCTCTGCAATAAATCAAAAAATTAGCTGGGCGTGGTAGCGCGCGCCTGTAGTTCCAGCTACTTGGAAGGCTGAGGCGGAAGGATCACCGGAGCCCAGCAGGTCGAGGCTGCGGTGGCCGGAAGCGGCCACTGCACTCCAGTCTGGGTGACAGAGTGAGACTCCAACTCAAAACACAAAACAAAACTCTGCCACCATCCAAGTAACTATCATATTAACATCTTGCTCTAAACGTCGGTATTTAAGGGAAAAGAATTAGACACTTATTCTGCCTTTCTGGAGGAACTCTAGTTCATACCCTATAGATGAGGAAAAGCTCATTTTCACAGAATGCCAGCTAATAAACAGAGACTAATTGATAGATATAGGAAATCACCATTTCGCAATTCCCAATTAAATTATTGAGTCAGAAAATAAATTTTAAAAATTACAAAAATAAGTGAGTCAGGAAACAGTAACAGATAGATGCCAAAATCTTTGGGCGAGGGCTGTTGGGAAACAGGATAGTCATATGGCACCAAAGTAACACCCCACAGATTTCTCATTAATAACAAAGGGAAAGTTAAATGGAGAATTCTAAGGGCCATCAACCTAACCATCACCTTCACTAAGAATGGGCAAATGACATGCCCCTCCGATGGATGTGACATGAATACACACCATCACTTAAGGAGTATTCTTGTCACAAATGTTTTCATCTGAATCTAATTAAGCCACTAGACCTAACTTTGAGAAATTCAGGAGCCAGAGGAATTAAACACCACCATGATGAAACAAGCCATCCTGGTCTGCCAGGACCAAGGGGCTTCCCAGGATGTAGGATCAGTGCTCAAACCAAGAGAGTCCTAGGCAAACCAGGACAGTTGGTCACCTACAAACAGAAAAATCCATAATATGGGGTGCAACTGGTCTCCAAAAGTCAGTGCCATGAAAAAAAAAGTGGGGAGACTGTTCTAGATTAAAAGAGACTAAAGAGACAGAACCACCAAATGTAATGTGTGAATTGGCCATAAAAGACATTTTGGGGACAGTTCAAGTAGTTGAATATAGAGCAGTGTTACCCTGCCAGTTCACAGTTATAAATGAAGCACGCAATTAACACACTTTAATTCAGCTGCCATGTTTTTGTAACAAGACTTTCTTGATGAAGGATGTGGTACTCTGATAAAAAATCTGGTGAAAGTTCCTTGTCTCCCTGTGAACCAGCAGGTAATCTACAGACCACACTCCAGGAAGCACTGGACTATGAATTAAATGATATCAGTGAAGACTGGCAAGGTACTGTTAATTTTCTTATCTGAGCTTACAGTATTATGGGTATGTAGAAAACTGTCCTTAGGCTTAGAAGATAGATGTATGCTGAGATATTTAAAGAAGTGTCAAGATATCTACAACTTTCAAATGGTTTATCAAAAAACATACACTCATAGATAAGGCAAATATGGCAAGATGTTCACATTTATTGAATCTTGGTGGTAGATATACTGGTGTTCATTGTACTATTCTTTCAACTTATATGTCTGAAAATTTTAATAATAAATGATGGAAGCACGATCCTTTTTTTTTTTTTTTCCTGAGTTGGAGTCTCTACCGCCTAGGCTGGAGTGCAGTGGCACATTCACGGCCACCCCAGCGTCAATCTGCTGGGTGCTGGTGATCCTTCTGTCTCAGCCTTCCAAGTAGCCAGAACTACAGGCATGAACTACCACACCTGGCTAATTTTTATTTATTGTAAAGACGAGGTCTCGCCAAGCTGCCTGGGCTGGCCTTGAATCCACGGATTCAGGCAATCTACTTACCTCGGCATCCCAAAGTGCTGGGATTACAGGTTGAGCCACCGAGCCCGGCCTGAAAGCATGATTCTAAAATCATCTTACTTCTAGTATACACAGGCATATCTCATTCTAATGCATTTCCATTTATTATGACAACCCTGCATCAAGAAAGTCTTGGCTCCATTTTTCCTGCAGCATATGCTCACTGCCTGTCTATGTCACATTTTAGTAATTCTCACAATAGTTCACACTTTTTCATTACTGTTATATCTGTTATGGTGTTCTGTGATCGGTGACCTTTGACATTACTATTATAGTTGCTTTGGGGCACCATAAACTGTGCCAATCTAAGATGGCAATAAAAATTGTGTGTTCTGACTGCTCCACTCACGGTCCCCTACCTCTGCCTCCTCCTCAGGCCTCCCTAATCCCTGAGACAGAGCAATATTGAAATTAGGCCAATTAATAACCATACAATGGCCTCTAAGTGTTCAAGTGAAAGGAAGAGTTGCACATCTCACTTTAAATAAAAGGTTAGAAATAATTAAGCTTAGTTGAGTAAGGCATGTTGAAAACCAAAACTGACTGAAAGCTAGACCCCTCATGTGCCAAACAACCAAGTCGTGAATGCAAAAAAAGTTCCTGAAGAAAATTATAAGTGCTACTCCAGCAAGCACATGAATGATAAGAAACAGTCTTATTACAGACTCCATATCAGTTTTAGTGGTCTAGATAGAAGATCAAACCAGTCACAATATTCCCTCAAGTCAAAGCCGAATCCAGAGCAATTATATGAAGTCTGAGAGAGGTGAAGATGCTGCAAAATAAAACATTAGTGATTCACAGGAAGTCAAAATATCAATATTAACATGAGTTTGAATGAAGTTGATTACAGGCCAGGCGCAATAGCTCACACCTGTAATCCCAGCACTTTGGGAAGCTGAGGTGGGAGGAGTGCTTGAGCCCAGGAGTTTGAGACTAGCCTAGGCAACATAGTAAGACTTTGTCTCTACAAAAAAAAAGAAAAGAAAAGAAAAGAAAAATTAACCAAGCATGGTGGTGTGCACCTGTAGTCCCAGCCATTCGAGAGGCTGGGATGGGAGTGATCGATCACTTGAGTCCAGGAAGTCGGAGCTGCAGTGAGCTGGGATTGCACCACTGCCCTGCAGCCTAGGCTACAGAGTGAGAGCCTATCTCAAAAGAGAGAGAGAGAGAGAGAGAGAGAGAGAGAGAGAGAGAGAGAGAGAGAATGATTCCAGTCCCCATGACTGGGAGTTTCAAGACTTCAGTGGAGAAAGTAACTATAGATGTGGTGCAAACGGCAAGAAAACTAGAATTAGCAGTGTAGCCTGGAGATGTGACCGAACTGCTGCAATCTCATGATAGAAATTGAATGAATGAGGAGTTGCTTCTTATGGATGAGCAAAGAAGGTGGTTTCTTGAGATGGAATCTACTCCTGGTGAAGATGCTGCGACCATTGTTGAAATGACAACAAAGGATTTAGAATGCTACATTAACTTGGTAAAGCAGTGGCAGGATGTGAAAGGAGTGACTCCAATTCTTAGAGATGTTCTACTCCGGGTAAAATGCTACCAAACAGCATCACATGCTTTGGATAAATCCTTTGTGAAAAGAAAAGTTAATTGATGTGGCAAGCTTCATTGTCTTATTTTAAGAAATTGCCACAGCCACCCCAACCTTCAGCAACCATGACCCTAACCAGTCAGCCATCAACTGGAGGAGATGAGATCCTCCACCAGCAAAACGATTACAATTTCCTGAAGGTTCAGATGGTATGTTTTAACAATAAAATATTTTTAATTAAGGTATATACATTGGTTTTTAGACATACTATTGCACACTTAATAGACCACAGTGCAGTATAAACATAACTTTTATATGTACTGGTAAACCAAAAAATTCATGTAACTGTTTTTTTGTGATATTCATTTTGTTGTAGCTGTCTGGAACCAAATCTGCAATATCTCCAAGGTATGCCTATAAAAGAGCAACAAAATTATCAGGAAGTTGATTGTCCACAGTCAATGCTATACTTATTTATTCATTAGATATTATTTGAGAGAGGAATATCTAGTTACAAACCAGAAAGGTGACTAGAGTTAGCCAGAAAAGGTAGGGCATTCCAAGCTGAGGAAACAATGTGAAAAGGACCAGAATAGAAAGCTTTTTCCTTTTCTAGGAAAGGAATTCAATGTGTATAGAGAAATGAGTTTCCCAAATTATGAAGTAGCTTTTGAGCTCCATCAAGAATTTTGTAAATTAACAAAAAAAGAATTTTGGACTTTTAAAAAAGGCAATAAGAAGCCAATGACAGATTTTTAAGCAATGGAGAAACACAAAGAGATTTGCATTGTAGAAAAATCACTCTGGCTGTAGAGAACGGAATGGAGGTAGGCAAAAGTGGATAAAAGCAGCACCAGTTGGAAAGATGACTCTTGCAATAAGAATCTGATGAGAGATGATGGTAGCATGCAGAGATGGCAACTTGACAATAAATTGGATCTGGGCAATAGTACAAGAGAAGGACTCAGGAATCATTTCCAGGCTTCTGGCTTGGGTGACTGAGTAGATTGGTTTTGCACCAAAATTGGGAATAGAGGAAGGAAGAATAGGTTTGGGGAAAGACATGAAGCATTCAATATTATATGCTAGATTTGGAGTGTCTAGAAGATATCCAGGTGGAATCTACCTTGCAGGCAGCTGGATACAGGAATGAGAAAGATAACTGTATGGTTTCTGGCTTAAGTAACTGGTAAATAGTATTCTTATTTACTGATATGGGAAACAAGAAAGGGAAAAACATACTTCATTTAAAAAAAATTTTAGTTGTAAAACTAATATAATCTCATTACATGAAATTAAAAAATAAGGAAATAGAAAACTTATGTGACTATCATACACTATCACTTTTATCATTTTAGATTACTTCCTTTTAGTATTCTTTAACTGATATTTACTGTATTGTGTAGTTTGTTTATGTGTGTTTCTCTATATTATGCTGTTTTGATATCATAAAATCTTTTTGGCTGCCCACCCCAGGCTAGCTGATTCTTAGTGATAGCAAGGGCTCAGTGAAAGATATCTCTGATATAAAAACTAATTTAGAGCCATATCTCCTCTATCTGGCCTGTATACCCCAGGAGACAATATTCTTCTGCCTTAATCATCCCCGGACCAGGTACCAGACAACTAAGGAACACACCCATAGCTTAAATCCTGCAGAAATTATTATCAAACTAGCCAATTCTAAACTGTTCACCCTACCCTGCATTGCCTTTCCTAAGGAAATCCAAATAAATGCAGTGGCCTAAGCCTTCTCTTCATCCCTGTCTTCTGCTTCCTGAGCACTCTGGTTTCTTTCCTATGTGGTCCTGCATGGTGTGGCATGCCTCTTGTCTCTAGGACTTGTGAGTATACTAGACTTTGTCTTCCTGAGCCTCTCCTGTGTCTCCTCCTGTGACCAAACTATCTCATAAAAGAATACAAAACATTATATGGTAGCTTTAACAGCTTCTACAGAAGTATTTAGGATTAAGAAATAAAAATACTAGTTAACCTAATACCATTTTGTAAATCAATGCTTGCTAAGTTACACATCCTTAAGCTGTCAAAAGATTCAAAACATAATCTAAATTCTGGGGCAAGTATCCAAGAACAACTCCAAAGCTAAAGAAATTATGGATTAGAAAATATTGAATATAGAGTCAGTTTTCAATATCTACTTTATTATATTACATATTGGATTCTGTCTGGAATTTTTTGTCTCTATACTACACAACATGATAATGGGTATTCAGTATCTTCTTTGGAAATCTCCTTTCCCTTAGGGTCTCTCCAATAACCAACTCTTCCTCCACGGGTGAGAGTTAATTAGTGCTATTGCTCCTAGGGAAAATGGCATTTTCAAAGGGCATACTGGAGGCCTCAAAGCTAAGAAAACCCAAAGGAATGAATCTCTACTGATAATTACTCAGTTACCCTGCATGGCTTACTCGACTTTTTAAAAGGTTAGACAGTTTCTAGTTCTAATCTAATCCTTGGCTACTTCATGAACTCAGAAGACTCAAAAACTTCTAGAAGTAGTAAAATCTCTAAGCAAATGTACAGACTCCAATGTGAACGTATTACTAGCTACTAAAAGCAACAACAACAACAAAACTCAGTTGTCACCACACCATAAGCAGAATCAGATGAAGGAAACAAGCCTATAAACTAGAACCAAGAGAGCCATGAAGGGGTGACAGCAAAAGGAAGGAACAGTCCAGATTCAGAAATGGGGAGTGGTTAAAACCAGGCACAGGCACGATTGCAAGGGAACCTGAAAACTGAAATTAAATCTGCCTCAGAGAGGAGGCCTGCTATATTCTTCCTGCTCACAATCCAAAGATTGGTTTCCTTGGTAATATTCCCAGGGTCTATAATGTAGCAATATACCAAACCTGGAGGTTTCTGAAACTTCAGCCTTAACAAGTAGCCTGTAGTTTTCTAGGAGGCTGCTCATTGAGTGAATAGAACAGTGCGAGGTGTGAGGAAACAAATCTACAGGTACAGCTTGTCTCAGGACAAAAGGATTACCTAGGAGCTTCTTAGCAGAATTTGCAGGACAGCACAGCCTGTAGAAACAGATCACAATATCAGTTCCTAGAAACAAAAGGAAGACCTACAGGAACACAACTGCTTAAAATTTAAGCCTTTCTTCTGTGTTCCCACAGCCCCCCTTGTGTTTCATCAATCACTTGTATTCCCAGTATATGACACAGAGCAGGAGTTCAATATATATTTGGTGAATGGGGCAAGGAGCCTAGGTCATATATTTTTCTGTATGGTTTGCACATAGTAAGTAATTACTAAATATTAATTGAATTTATTATGTTAAAATTGTTTAAAGTAGTTTTTCCTTCTTATTTCAAAGGCTCATTACAGAAAATATAGCCATGTAAAAGTAAGACCTATAAAAAGTCACCTATAAACTCACCATTCAGAGAAGGATCACCACTGCTAACTTTTCAGGATATATCCTTCCAAATATGTATATTCAAACTGCTCTTGAAAGATGGCATCACACTGTACATATTGTACATACTGCTTTACAACCAGTTTATTCAATTAATAATACATCATGATCATCTCTCTGTTATATGTAGCTATATTTCATTAAATAAATGTAACATGTCTACTTGAAAAATAATTCCTTGCTATTGGAAATCTAATCTAACTAATCTAACTTTTTGTTATTTCAAAAACTCCTTCCATGAATATTATAGTTATATCTTTACACACATTTTTAGTTATTTAGTGGGGCTGCCGAGTTGAAGGGCCTGTATGTTTTTAAGGTCCTAACGTATGCACCACTAAACTGTCCTAAAAATGTACCAATTAATCGGGCTCGGTGGCTCAGCCTGTAATCCTGCACTTTGGGAGGCTGAGGTGAGTGGATTGCCTGAGCCCGCAGGTTCGAGACCTGCCTGGGCAACTTGGCGAGACCTCATCTCTACAATAAGTCAAAAAAAATTAGCCGGGTGTGGTAGCGAACACCTGTAGTTCTAACTACTTGGAAGGCTGAGGCGGAAGGATCGACGGAGCCCAGCAGGTCGAGGCTGCAGTGGCCGGGAGCGTCCACTGCACTCCCATCTGGGTGACAGGGTGAGACTCCAACTCAAAAAAAAAAAAGAAAAGTACCAATTTACATCCAAACCAGCAAACTAGAAGAGTACTTGTTTCCCTGGATATTACACAATACAGTCATACATCACTTAATAACAGTGATAAGTTCTATAAAATGTGTAATTAGGCAATTTTGTCATTGTGTGAACATCATAGAGTGTACTTACACAAACCTAGATGGTATGAGCTGCTACTACACACCTAGGTTATATGGTATAGTCTATTGCTCCTAGGCTATAAACCTGTACAGCACATTACTGTACTGAATACTGTAGGCAATTGGAGTACAACGTATCTGTTTATCTAAACATAGAAGAGGTACAGTAAGAATACAGTATAAAAGGTTTTTTTTAAAAGTACACTAGAATAGAACATTTATCATGAATGAACCCTGCAGGACTGGAAGTTGCTCTGGTTGAGTCAGTGAATGAGTGTTGACTGAATGTGAAGGCCTAGAACATCACTGTACACTACTGCAGACTTTATAAACACTGTACACTTAGGCTACACTAAGTTTCTTTTAGAAATTTTTTTTTTTTGAGTTGGAGTCTCACTCTGTCGCCCAGACTGGAGTGCAGTGGCCACTCCCGGCCACTGAAGCCTTGACCCACTAGACACCGGCAATCCTTCCACCTCAGCCTTCCAAGTAGCCGGAATTACAGGCACGTGCTACCATGCCCGGCTGATTTTTTAATTTATTGTAGAGATGAGTTCTCACCAAGTTGTCCAGGTGGGTCTCGAACCCGCAGGCTCAGGCAATCCACTCACCTCAGCCTCCCAAAGTGCAGGATTACAGGCTGAGCCACCGAGCCCGGCTTAGAAATTTTTTTTTAATAATAATTTTAAACATAATTTTATTTTTAAAATTGTAAAAATAATTTAAATAAATTACCCTTAGCTTACTGTAACTTTTTTACTTTATAAACTTTTTCATTTTTTTTTTTTTTTTGAGTTGGAATCTCACTCTGTCACTCAGACTGGAGTGCAGTGGCCACTCCCAGTCATGGCAGCCTCGACCTGCTGGGCTCCAGTGATCCTTCCGCCTCAGCCTTCCAAGTAGCTGGAACTACAGGCGTGTGCTACCACGCCCGGCTCATTTTTTTTTTTTTTATTTATTGTAGAGATGGGGTCTCATCAAGTTGCCCAGGCGAGTCTCAAACCCGCAGGCTCAGGCAATCCACTCACCTCGGCCTCCCAAAGTGCTGGAATTACAGGCTGAGCCACCGAGCCCGGTCAACTTTTTAATTTTTTAACTGACTCTTGCATAACACTTAGCTTAAAGCACAAACACATTGTACAACCATACAAAAATTTTTCTTTTTATATCCTTATTTTTTATAAGCTTTTTTCCTATTTTCATTTTTTTTTAGTTTTTCTTACTTTTTAAACCATTTTTGTTAAAAACTAAGACACAAACACACACACATTAGCCTAGGCCTACACAGGGTCTGGCCATCAATATCACTGTCTTCTATCTCCACATCTTGTCCCCCTGGAAGGTCTTCAGGGGTAATAACACCCATGGAGCTGTCAGCTCCTATGATAACAATGCCTTCTTCTGGAATACATCCTGAAGGACCTGCCCGAGGCTGTTTACATTTAACTTTTTTTTATATAAGTAGAAGGAGTATACTTTAATAAGTACAGTAAATACATAAACCAGTAATACAGTCATTTATTATTGTTATCAAGTATTACATACTATATACATAAGTATATGTACTAATTCTTATGACTGGCAGCACAGTAGACTTGTTTACACCAGCATCACCATAAACATGTGAGTAATACATTGCGCTATGACATTATAACTACGATGTCACTGGGCAATAGAAATATTTCAGCTCCATTATAATCATACGAAACCACTGTCATATGCGCAGTCTATTGTTGACTGAAATATCATTATGCAGCACATGACTGTAGTTTAAATAACATTGTGCCATTAAAATCAAGTACAAGACAAAGATATTCACTATTACATCTACAACTGAACATTTTCTTATCTAATGTAATAAGAAAAAGAAAAAAATGAGTACTGGAAGGAGAGAGACAAAAATTACTTTTATATGATGATCATATGGTCAGCTACCAAGAGAATCAACTGAAAAAAATGAATAAAACTAATAAAAGAGCAAGGTATCTAGAAACAAGATTGGCAATAACCAATTTTTAAATGTCATGGAAAAGATCCCATTTATAATACAATAAAAAGCTTTATAATATCTTGTATTAAACTTAAAAAGAAAGATCTATATTAGAAATACTTATTTACACACACATCTACAGGAAGAGAGAGAGAGAAAAAGAGAGAGAGAGAAAGAAAATACTTCAGAGAAATACATAAGAAAAAACTAGAGTAACCAAAGAAACATATCACATACTAGAGTAACTGAAGAAACATACCACATACCTGGATGGAAAAAATATTACAAAGATTTCAGTTCTCCCTAAATTAATTAATAAATTCAGTGTTTCCAGTCAAAATCCTAAAAGGTTATTTTTGATAAGTGAATTCTAGAGTTGATATAAAATATGAGACTATTAAGAGCATATATCCTTTGACCCAGCAATTTATCTGAATGTATCTAATATATAAATTACATATAAATATCCTTCACACATATGTGCAAAGATACATGGACAAGGATATCCACTGCAACATTGTATTAACAAGAGTAGAAACAACTTTAAAATTCACTACTAGCAGGGCACTAGTTAAATAAACCAAGGTATATTTATATAAGTTAAAACTATACTTTGGGAGGCCAAGATGGGAGGATCACTTAAAACCAGGAGTTTGAGACCAGCTTGGATGACATAGCGAGACCCCCATCTTTACAACAAACAAACAAACAAAGACTATATAAACCTATATAGACTCTTTAAAAAATTAAGTAGATCTGTAAGTACTGATGTAGATTCTACATCATTGTAGAACAAGAGGGAGAGGGAGGGGAAGGGGAGAGGAAGGGGAAAGGAGGGGAGAGGAGAGGAGAGGAGGGGAGAGGAGGGGAGAGGAAGAAACAAAGCATCATGTAGAACAGTGTTTATAGTATGCTTCTATTTGAGAAAGAAAGGAGGGAAGGATGACACGCACACACAAGCACTCATGCTTGTATAGTCACAGAATATCTCTGGTAGGCCACAAAAGAAACTGGTAAGAGTGGGGACCTCTGAAAAACAAGGGGTCAGGAGTGAGAAATAAACTCATTTTCCACTACATACTCTTTTGTATTACTTGAACTTTTTTTGCTATATTCTCTCCCCCCACCCACAGGCTGGAATGCAGTAGGCATCTGACTTTTCAAAATAAAATTTTCTTGTCTTTTTGAAGTCATGTATACTGTTTTACTCATTATGAGTGTTAACAGAATCCTGGGTTTACCCTTATTCATTTCATTTTTTAATTTATTGTCTTGCATTTGGGTATTTTCATTTGACTCAAAAATGAAATAACATAAAAACTATATAGTGACATCTCCGTGACTCCCATTCCCTCCATTCTCCCCAACCATTAAGTAACTATTATCAGTTTCTTCCATAACTTACCAGAGTTGTTTCTCTATGCACACACAATCATATATATATATTCTTCTTGTCCTTGTTTTTCAGAGAGTTTACTATTATATACAAGGGGGGACCCAAAAAACCGGAATTATCTTTAGAGGGTGGGCCCCTTATAGTATAGGCTTTCCCCACTAGGTAAGTGTTTTAGGAACCCTTCATCAATAGTGTACCAGCTAGCATTGTTGTGAGAGACAATTTGTGAAAGAAATGCCCTGAGTTGCAGCAAACAGGTGACTGGTTCTTCCACCATGACAACATACCTGCCCATACCACCCTGAATGTTCAGCAGTTTTTTACCAAAAATGGCATGACCTCCATGACTCACCTCCCCCCAGGAACTTTTTGTTTGTTTGTTTCTTTGGATGAAAAAAGTCCTCAGAGGGAAAGTTTTGCCAATGTGGATGAGGTGAAACAAAAAACGGCAGAAGCACTAAAAGGCATCAAAATTGATGAGTTCAAAACTGTTTTGAGCAGTGGAAAAAGCATCTCAATAGGTGTATTACATCAAACAGTGAGTGCTTTGAAGGTGACTGAAGTTTAAACATGTACGAATAAATACACAATTTTTTATTTTAAAAATTCCATTTTTGGGGGTCCCCCTTGGTACATGATTCTGTACCTTGACAATATTTACGCTTGGTAACATATCTTAGAACTCAAATCACAAGCACTCCCCCACCAAAAAGAACAGATTAGACAGCTCCAAAATTAAAAACTCGTGTGCTTCAAAAGAAACCAACAAGAAAGTAAAAAGGGTCGGGCTCGATGGCTCGGCCTGTAATCTCAGCACTCTGGGAGGCCAAGGTGAGTGGATTGCCTGAGCCCATGGGTTCGAGATCCACCTGGGCAACTTGGCGAGACCTCGTCTCTACATTAAATTAAAAAAAAAAATTAACTGGGTGTGGTAGCGCATGCCTGTAGTTCTGGCTACTTGGAAGACCAAAGCGGAAGGATCACCAGAGCCCAGCAGGTGGAGGCTGCGGTGGCCGGGGGGCATGCCATTGCACTCCAGTCTGGGCAACAGAGTGAGACTCCAGCTCAAAAAAAAAAAAGGTAAAAAGACAGCTGGGCTCAGTGACTCACACTTGTAATCCCAGCACTTTCAGAGGCCGAAGTGAGAGGAGCCCAGGAGTTCAAGACCAGCCTGGGCAATATAGCAAGACCTTGATCTACAATAAATCCAAAAATTAGCAGGGTGTGGTTGTGCACTCCTGCAGTCCCAGCTACTTGCCCAGCAAGGAAGAAAAACTTTGCAAATCACATATCCAATAAGAGACATCTCTGGAATATAAAAGAACTCTTAAAACTCAATAATAAAAACCCAACCCAATTCAAAATGGCAAAGTTTCTAAACATACATTTCTCCAATAAAGATTTACAAGCAGTCAATAAGCATATGAAAACAATGCTCAACATCATTAGCCATTGGGAAAATGCAAACCACAATGAGCTGGGCACAGTGGCATGTATCTGTAGTCCCAGCTACAAAGTAGGCTGAGGCAGGAAGATCACTTGAGCCCAGGTGTTTGAGTTCAATCTGTGTAACAGAGCAAAACCCTGTCTCTTAACACACACACACACATACACACACACACACACACACACACACACACACACACACACACACATACACACACACACACACAATGAGATATCACTTCTCACCCACTAGGGTGGCTATAATAAAAAAAGACAGACAATAACAAGAGTTAACTGGGCATGGTGGCTCATGCCTGTAATCCCAGAATTTAGGAAGGCTGAGTCATGGGGACTTCTTGAGCCCAGGAGTTCAAGACCAGCCTCGGCAACATAGAAAGACTTTGTCTCTACAAAAAATTAAAAAATTAGCTGGGTGTGGTGGCATGTGCCTGTAGTTCCAGTTACTCGGAAGTCTAAGGTGGAAGGACTGCCTGGGCCCAGGAGGCCGAGGCTGTGGTGAGTAACGATCTTGTACTACTGTACTCCAGCCTGGGTGACAGTGAGATCCTGACTCAAAAAACAAAACAAAATTAAAAAAACGACAAGAAGAATTGGCAAGGATATGGAGAGATTGAAACCCTCACACACTACTGGTCAGAATGTAAATGGGGCAGTTCCTCAAAAGATTAAAAAAATTACCACATGACCCAGCAATTCTACTCCTAGGGAACTACTCAAAGAAATGAAAACATATGTTCACACAAAAACTTGCAGAAGAATGTTCACAGCTGCATTATCATAAGAGCTGAAAAATGGAAACAACTCAAATGTCCACCAACTGAAGAGTCGATAAATTAGGTCTATCCATATG
The DNA here is from genome assembly GCF_000164805.1 of Carlito syrichta. NCBI lineage: Eukaryota > Metazoa > Chordata > Mammalia > Primates > Tarsiidae > Carlito > Carlito syrichta. The sequence continues at coordinate 144,185 of NW_007248484.1, forward strand.
CACACAATGAAATATTATTTCCTTGTATGACCATAAAAAGGCATGAAGTACTGACATGCTACAACATGGACAAACCTTGCAAACATTATACTAAGTAAAAGATGCTACATGCTAAGAACAAATATTATATGACTCAATTTATATGAAATGTCCAAAAAAGGGGCAAATCTATACAGACAGAAAGATGAGGGATTGCCTAGACCGAGATGGGATGGGGTAGGAACAGGAAGTAACTGTGAGAGGTACAGAGTTTCTTTTTGAGATGATGAAAATATTCTGGAATTAGATAGTGGTGATGGCTACACAAGTCTAAGAACATACCAAAACCCACAGATCTGTACACTTTAAATGGGTGAGTTGGCTGGTGTGGTGGCATGCACCTGTCAGTTCCAGCTACTCGGAGGCCAAGGTGGGAAGAGTTCAAGAAACCCAGTTATAGGCCAGCCTGGGCAACATAGCAAGACCATGTCTCTTAAAAAAGAGTGAATTGTATATAAATTATATCTCAATAGGCTGTTATTTAAAAAATAACATACCTTGGAGATCTTTCATTATCAGTACATAGAGAACATCTTCATTGTTTTTTTTTTCTTAGAAACAAGTTTATTTTCTGCAACCTTATTTCTGTGTTGCTTAAGAGCTTAAGACCACTCAGTGGTTGTCCCTACCCATTCAGTGGCCTGAGCAGTGGGAACTGCAGGCCAGTCTTCTGTGGCAGGCTGAGTGCTCCAGTCCTCAGTAGGAAACTGCTGAACTGGCACAGAGGGCACCTGCACACCTTCAGACCAGTCTGCAACCTCAGGCTGAGTAGCAGTGAACTCAGGAGGTGAAGCAATTCATTTACCCTGAAATTCTTCCTTGATCACAGCTTTTTCAGCAGCATCCTGCTCTTTCTTTTCAATTTCTTGAGGATCTCTGTAGAAGTAGAGATCAGGCATAACCTCCCACGGGTGTTCACGGGAGATAGTGCCACGCATGCGCAGAACTTCCTAAGCCAGCATCTACCACATCAAACCCACTGAGTGAGCTCCCTTATTGTTGCACAGGATGGCAATGTCCACACAGTGCAGAAGAGAGTCTATATTACACAGAGCAATGGTGGGCAGATTAACATAAGATGCCTCTGTGAGAGGCTGGTGGTCAGCCCTGGGATCAGTAACCACCAGCAGCCGGGGCTCCCAGAAGGCTGCCTGGATCTGGTTGGTGAAGGTTCCAGGAGTACAGCGGCCAGCAATAGGAGTGGCTCCAGTGGCAGCAGCAAACTTCAGCACAGCCCGCTGGCCAGTATTCCTGGAAGATACAACACTGACATCAGCAGGGTTTTCAATGGCAACAATGGCACGAGCTGCAAGCAGAAGCTTCTCCCATTTAAATCCTCTTCAGATTTATAATGTAGATGCCATCACTCTTCCTTTTATAGGTGTACTGTTCCATTTGGAAGTCAAAGTTGGTGCCACCTAAGTGGGTGCCTGCTGCAAGGAATTTGAGGACACCCTCCTCCTTCATTTGCAGGACGTCAAGGGCTCCAGACATTGTGAAAGTTTCCCTTTAAGTTACGATGGGAATTGAGAACAATGCCGAATGGACCCCTCTGCAGGTAGTGTGGAAAAGCCGAGAACATCTTCATTTTTTTTTATAGCAGCATGGTGTTCCATTGTCTGGATGTAGCATATATATATTGATTTGGCCAGTTCCCTATTGATGAACTTTTACAATATTTTATCTTTTGCTGTTAAAATATTGCAAGAGATAACTTTGTATATATTTCATTTTACATGTGTACAAGTATATCTGTAGGATGAAGCCTCAGGAATAGAATTACCAGGTCAAATGGTATATGTATGTATGTATATATATATATATTTGTAATTTTACTCTATATTGCTAATTTGCCTCCATAAGGATAGTACTAAATTTACATAGGATTAGTAATTTTTTAGAATTCACATTTCCCCACATTACCAAGAGTATGTTATCAAACTGTTATACTTTTGCCAATCTGAGATGTAAAAAGTGTCTCAGGGTACTTCTAATTTGCATTTCCTTTATTATGGAAGAGAGAGCATCCTCTCATGGTTCATAAATACATTTATAATATTTCCTTTTCATATACTCTGCTAGTTTTTCCTTTCCTTTTTTTTTTTGAGTTGGAGTCTCACTCTGTTGCCCAGACTGGAGTGCAGTGGCCGCTCCCGGCCACCGCAGCCTCGACCTGCTGGGCTCCGGCGATCCTTCCGCCTCAGCCTTCCAAGTAGCCAGAATTACAGGCATGCGCTACCACGCCCGGCTGATTTTTTGATTTATTGTAGAGATGAGGTCTCGCTGCCCAGGTGGGTCTCGAACCCGTGGGCTCAGGCAATCCACTCACCTCAGCCTCCCAAAGGCACAGGATTACAGGTTGAGCCACCGAGCCCGGCCTACTCTGCTAATTTTTCTATTGGGTTGTTGTAATTTTTTAGTTGATTTCTAGGTGTTTGTTCTAGATCAAGGAAAAAAGTCTTTGTGATATAAACCACAATTTTTTTTTCCAGTTTGTATGTTATTTCCTGTCTTTTCTTATGGTGCTTTTAATCATGTACAAATTACTTGTATTTTCAATAGTTTTATTGAACTATAATTTACATACCATATAGCTCAACCATTTATACAGTTCAGTGATTTTTCATATATCCACAGATTTGTGCATCTATCACCACAATAAATTTTGGGCCATTTTCATTAGACCAAGAAGATACCATGTACCCCTTTGCAGTCATGCCCCATTTCTCCCCAAAGTGCCACCTCTAACTCTAGGCAACCACAAATCTACTTTCTGTTTCTACAGATTTGCCTATTCTAGACATTTCCTATAAATGGAATCATGTAATATGTGGTCTTTTGTGTCTAGTTTATGGATACCAGACCATTATAAATGATTTGCAAATATTTTTTCCGATCCTGTGGCTCTTTTCACCTTCTCAATGGTATCATTCACAAAACAAACATTTTTGATAATTTTTTTTTTGGTCCTAGGGCTTTTTGTGTCATATCTAAAAAGGCTTTGCCTAACCTACAGCCATAAAAATTTTAAATCTCAACCAGGCTTAGTGACTCACACCTGTAATCCCAGCAATTTGGGAGTCAAAGGCAGGAAGACTGCTTGAGCCCAGGAGTTCCAGACCAGCCTAGGCAACATAGTAAGACCTCATCTCTACAAAAACTTAAAAAATTAGTCAGGCATGGTGGTGTGTGCCTGTAGTCTCAGCTACTCTGGTGGCTGAGGTGGGAGGATCATGAGCCCAGGGGGTCAAAGCTGTGGTGAGCCATAATCATGCCACTGTACTCTAGTCTGGGCAACAGAGTGAAACTCCAACACACACACACACACACACACACACACACAATTTAAATCTCCTGTGTTTTCTTCTAAGAGTTTTGTAGTTTCATTTCTTACATTTAGTTCTATAATACAACTTGAATTCATTTCTGTGTATAGTATAATGAAGGGAGAAGTTATTTTAATGTAATCAATTTTAACAACCTTTTATTATATGGCTTCTGAATTTTCACTGCCAGAAAGGGCTTCTGCACTTCAAGATTATAAAGACATTATATGATTCCCTAGGTTGTATTTATGGCTTCCCTGTTTTACATTTAAATCTTTGACCTGTTTGTAACTTATCCTGGTTTACAGTGTGCGATATGGACTCAACTTTTATTTTTTTCACCATGGCTATACAGTTGTCTACAATTGTTTATTGAATAGTCCATCTCTGGTTTCAGATGCCATCTTTATCATACATTAAAAAACTTTTTAAAACAGTATAATAAAAATAAAGGACAGATGGAAGAGTATGCAAAAACAGACAAGGAAATAAGAATGTGAAAACATCTGGATTTGATGCTTTTGAGTGGGAGAAGCTCTTTGACAACTTAATTTTTTTCCATGGTTCCTGGTCTATTTAGGTTTATTATATCTTCTGGAATTAACATAAGCTATTTGCATTTTCCCAGAAAAATCACCCATTTCATCTAGATTTTCAAATGTATTTGGAGGGAGCTGTACAAAGTATTTTCTTATAATTTAAACAAATTTTCATATTTGTTATGTACTTTTCCCCATTTAAGACTTTATATTTTTGTAGCTTGCTCCTTTATATTCTTGATTAGGTTTGTTTATCTTTTTTTCTTCCAATAGCACATTCTTTTTTACTTGTTAGGTCTATGGGTCTTTCATTTTGTAAGTCATTAACTTATAATGTTTTCTCATTATTGACTTCTTCCTTCAGTTTCCTGTATGTTTATTGTTCTTTTTCTAGCCCGTTGACTTGAAAGCTCAATTCATTTATTTTTTATATTGACAAATAATAATCATATATATTTACTTTTAATTCTCACTTACATCACTTAGGTATATCATCTGTACTGTATACATGCCTATGTTGTTCGAATGTTACAAATAAATTATATTACTTATGTGAGAGAGAGAGAGGGAGAGAGACAGAGACAGAGACAGAGAGAGAAAGAGAGAAAATTACATATAGAAAACATTTCAAAATCAAAAGAGCTGACCAGGGCCAAAACCAGAGTGAAGTGAGAGGTACTCACATTGGGTGCAAAATTTAACAGGATGTCAAAAACCTCAGTAAACAAGACAAATAATATGTTGATGCAAAATTTTTGAAAACTGCAGTCTTTAGGCTAGTCATCTGCTTTGATAAATAAAATTTCATCAGCTGTGGCTCATGCCTGTAATCCCAACACTTTGGGAAGCCAAGGTGGGAGGATCGCTTGAGTCCAGGAGTTCAAGACCAGCCTGGGCAACAAAAGGAGACCTCATCTCTACTAAAAATAGAAACAAATTAACCATGTAAGGTAATGCGTACCTGTAGTTCCAACTGCTTGGGAGGCTGAGGCAGGAGGACTGATTGAGCCCAGGAGTTCGAGGTTGTGGTGAGCTATGAGCCTGCCACTGTACTCCAGCCTGGACAACAGAGTGAAACCCTGTCTCAATCAATCGATCAATAAAGTTTTACTGAAACCAAAGCTAGAATATAGGGTAAAGCAGTGATGCAGGGGCAGATCTCACTTTTAAAATAATTTTTAAAATATTTTGTTTATTGTGAATTTTGAAGATTTTTATTTTTTAAAATATTGCCTTAAGAATGTATCTTGGTTACTGAGATTTCTGGCACCCTCTTAAGTTTTGCACCTGAACTGAGTACCTGATTTGCCTCACCCTAGACCTGGCCCTATAATTGACTGTTAAAGGTGGTATAATATTTTTTTGTTTCTTTACACTTCTTTGCAGCTTCCAAATTGTGCATAATGAACATGGATTACTTTGAAAATCGGAAAAAAATAATTTAAAAAAGAAATCAAGACTCACTCAATGATGTTCCTTGTGGTTTCACCATGGAGCTTGCAGAAGATAAAAACTAATGTGTGGATGGCCCTGCAGTTTCAAATGTCTTGAACCACCTTGTAATCTGATCAAAAAAACACCTTGCTACTAATATAATTAAACCATCATGGACCCAATTTTCTCTTTTTTTTCTTTCATAATTGAGTTTATTGGTTGTGTTGAGGATCAGTACACAGACATTTCAATTTGTACACAGCTCTTAACATACGTACCAAAAATCAAAAAAGCCATGTATTGTTATTTTTAAAAGTTATTCCAGTGACTTTCTAGCTTAAAATTTGGAGGTAAATTTTCCTTAAGAGGATATCAAGTACCAGTATCTTCAAATGTTGATAAGCTGCTACATACATTTCACCAATTCACAATTTATCATATACATAACATACTCAATTTTTCAATCTTTCACAACACATTAACAAAGTTATCAGGAAAACAAGACTACTACGACCAAAGATGTTACAGAGTGCACACAATTCTGATAGGGAGAGCCATGATCAAGGAGTGGTTTTCTTTAGGAAACAATTCTACTAAAAAACAACATGGGAATAGAAGTAATTTTAAATGTTCAAGACATTAAATGCAGGACTGTGATCCATATTGCCACTTAGTATACTTTGCATTATAGGATATAAAAACTAACCCCCCATCTATGGAATGTTAAGCTGATACCCAAGACAGTCAAAGCCTCCTGTAATTCAATATCCCACACTATTTTCTGGTCGTACCAAAAAATAAACAACCAGCAAATGATTTCACCTCTTAAAAAAAAGCATTTACACTTAAAAAATGGGATGAGGTGGGATTCCCTGCTTCTTAAAAATGTTTCTAGAGCTACTAAAAAACTTGCATTTATAAAATAGTTGATAAAAAATATTCCTCTGGATTGTACAAGAAGGGAGACAGGGACCACTGATAAGACATGGGATATGATATTATTCAGGCTTGGCTTCTTTCTCTCCTGCTTCATCAGAGGCTGGATTCTCCTCGGTTTTAGTTTCTCCATTTTCTGCAGAACTCTTCTTTAGTTTCTTGGTTAGCCACTTCAGCCTGCTTTCCTTCGCTCCCCTTTTCCCTTTTGCTTGTACTTTTTTGTCTGAAGATTTATCTTTTCCCGCCGCCTTTTTTGGCTTTGCTTCCACTTTTGCAGGAGCAGGTTTAGCCAACAACCGTGCTGATCTCCTCTTGGGCTCCTCCTTCGCCACCCCCTCGGTGGAGCTGACCTTCCTCTTGGGCATCTTGACAGCGGCAGGGTACGGACCGGGTGCCTACAGGCAGCTGCACGGAGAGACTTCGCGAAGATGGGCTGCTGGACCACTACCCTCAATTTTCACGAACTCCCAACTGACTAGAACCTAGGATTGGTTAAGAAGAGAAGAGGGGGCTGGGCACAGTGGCTTATGCCTGTGATCCCACCACTTTGGGGGGCTAAGGCACAAGGATCACTTGAGACAGGCATTTGAGACCAGCCTGGGAAACCCAGTGAGACCCCTTCTCTACAAAACTTTTTTAAAAATTAGAGGTGTGGTGGCCAGTGCCTATGGTCCTAGCTACTCAGGAGGCTGAGGCAGGAGGATCAGCAGAGCCCAGGAGGTCCAGGCTTTGGTAAGCTGTGATCATGCCACTACACTCCAGCCTGGGTGACAGAGCAAGATCTTGTCTCAAAACATTTAAAAAAAAAATGGAATAGAGGAGAAGCAGGTTCAGGGCCAGCCCACTGGGAGCAGACTTAGCATGGTGTAGGAATGAAGAACCAAAGCTGGTGGATTTCACTGGGAACATTCAACTAGCTATTCATCCTTATGCAGTCCAGCAGGGGCTAGGTTCACCACAGCAATGATTAACTGCCCATCTCCCTTTGACGTTAGCAGCCATGGCAAAATCTTCTCTGCTTGACCAGTGTGAAATTCACAGTGGAAGAGAGGCCTACATAACTCAAGCCTAGCAGTAGAGGGAAGTTTCACCTTTACAGAAATAGACAGGAGCAAGGGCTCTACCATCTTCCCTTTGGATCTAGCATACCTCCAAATAACAATGACAGAAAAACTTTTGGACCTGCTTCATTTTTTCCAAAGTACCTTCCCTTGGAATATATCAGTAAGCCTTTCAGCTTGAGAGACTGGTGTTATTTTACAAGTTAACGACTCACGTGGCATGTAAGTACCTATACCAAGAAGAAAACCTTGACTTTTACTCAAGTGCTCTTCCTGCTATATCAGTTGTTTTCACAGTGCCTCAGGAGCTGTCTAGAGGTGGGGTAGTGGGGACAAAATGACATGTTTTCTATATTGCAGTTTGGCATAAGAGTTTGAAGAAGGCTGGGCGTGGTGGCTCAAGCCTGCAATCCCAGCACTTTGTGAGGCTGAGGTGAGGGGATTGCCTGAGCCCACGGGTTTGAGAACAGTCTGGGCAACTTGGCGAGACCTCATCTCTACAATAAATAAAAAAAATCAGCTGGGCATGGTTGTGTGCGCCTGTAGTTCCAGCTACTTGGAAGGCTGAGGCAGAAGGATCGCCTGAGCCCAGCAGGTCAACACTGGGGTGGCTGTGAGCATGCCACTGCACTATAGCCTGGACAACAGACTGAGATTCCAACTCAAAAAAAAAAAAAAGAGTTTGAAGAAAAGGTTTTATTGCTGAAAATATCGGTTTGAAACCTATAGTATTATGCTAGGCTACCTCATGAGTCCAATGTCAGGAAGGCTCTTCTTCTATTCTATCTAAAGTTTTCCCACGTCCCTTCTTATCAGCTAGACTTGTTCCTTCCCTGGGGCTTCTCTTCTGGATGGCGGGGTGTGGGGGGGGAGATTAGATATTGAGATCTTTTCCAGAAAACCATCCAGGTCCAACTCTGACCACTCTAGAACCCTCTCTCTTCCTCCCTGTGGTTGAGGATACAGTATTTGCCCTTTCCCACAAACCTTTTCCATAACCCAGAAACAACTGCATCCCTTATTTTCTCCCCAGACTATAAGCTGTGCACCATTGAATGCTGCAGTCCACCTGACATCCTCTACTGCCTGCTTCACCAACTCAATCCCAAGGGTCTGGGATGTATGCTGAGCCAGAGAAAGGCTGATCACACCTAGGAAAGTAAGAGAGAATAAGAGGAGGGCGTTTTAGAGTTTTAAACCAACAAAATTATGCCTGCATCACAATCACTACCGCTCCCCACTCATGCTTGCAAGCTTCAGGGGCCCTGAGAGCTAAGCAGCATGAAGATTCTGCCCTGGGCTGCCACTTGCCAGTTCCACAGCAGATATCAAGGAGGATCAGAGTTCACTCCGCTCAGCTCCCTCACAGTCCAATACAGCATCTCTGCACCAGTAGTGTTAATCTGGAAAAAGGCACCTGGAGAGATGCGGATCTTTAAACCCAGGAGATCCTCAAAGATATGGGGTTCCCCAAATAGGAGATGATAAGGGGACTGCTGATGGCTGCAACGGGTCACGGTGCTGGAAAAGAATAAAAGAAGAAAGCATCTTGGAATGGCAGACCATTCCATCTTTAGTGGTTGGTTGAAAGGAAAGGTGCCATTATCTCAACTAGGAGACACAGGTTCCTTGCCATGGTCCTGTGAGCTCTGCAGGAGTTTCCCTCTCAGGGGATGGAAGCTCATGCAGACACTCTCTCATCTACATTCTGGCCTGGGTTCCAAGACCTGGCTGGTATACAAGGGCCAGAACCACTTAGTCCAGATCTTCCACTATCAATCAGCAGCCCTGCCTCAGCAATCCACAAACTAAGACTCTGGCAAACCTTCAGGCTTCTACTTGCTGTTTGGCTGTTTATCTTTCCTGGAAGTAAAGTGAGGTCAAGTCACAAGGGCCTTTGATGAAAAATTCCTTTACAGTCTCCTTCTGAACACGGAGCTCCTCCTGCCTAGACCACAAAGTCAGTAGTCACGCAGACTCATCTCTGACAAATTTTCTCTCCAAGTAATCGGCCCTGCAGTATTCAGACAAGAAAACACATTTCTACATTTCCCTGATCCTATTATAAATAACATTTAACATAAAGCAATGTTCTTTAAGCCAAAAATAAAAAACATATTATTTTCACATCTCAGTAGAGGCGCTCCTTTTCTTATCAACTTTTGACAAATCCTGTACTATAGAATTGGCACTTTCTCTAGTTTCAACCTCTAATAATTCTATAAAGTGTGAAAGTTATTCTTGTTGTAAATAAGGAGCTAAACTAAGTTTCTGTCCCATCACAAAGAGGCAACAACCTTTCTTTTTTTTAAGACCAGTATTTATTGAGAGGACAGAAAAGCTCCCACAGTGGGAGGGACCCAAGGGGGTAGCCCGGCAATAACCTTTCAATTTACTTTATACTTCTCCACCAGGCATTCCAACCACCCACCCAAACACCACCTCAGAAGACATGAATCCTAGGAGAAAAGAAAGAGGGGGCACAGGCAGGGCTCAGTGGCTCTGCTTGTAATCCCAGTACTTTGGGAGGCCGAGGCAAATAGATTGCCTGAGCCCACGGGTTCGAGACCAGCCCAGGCAACTTGGCAAGACCTCGTATCTACAATAAAATAAAAAATAGCCGGGTGTGGTAGCATGCGTCTGTAGTTCCGGCTACTCAGAAGGCTGAGATGGAAGGATTGCTGGAGCTCAGGTCAACGCTGGGGTGGTCATGAGCGTGTGTCCCACTTCACTCCAGCCTGGGCAAAGGAGTGAGCCTCCAACTCAAAATAAATAAATAAATAAAGGTGGTTGGGGGGAGCACAGAAGAAAATGAGCATGGTAGCTAAACACTTTTTTTTAAAATTCTGAACATTTAAAAATTCTTATATCCAGCTGAACATAGTAGCTTACACCTATAATCTCAGCACTTTGGGAGGCTAGGGCAGAAGGATTGCTTGAGCCCAGGAATTGGGATCAGCCTGGGCAATTTATAAGACCTCATCTCTACAAAAAAAAAAAAAAAAAAAATTAGCTGGGCACAGTGGTGCGCTCCTACAATCCCAGCTACTTGGAGCCTGAGGTGGAAGGATCGTCTAAGCCCAGGAGGTCAAGGCTGCAGTGAGCTGTGATGGTGCTACTGTGCTCCAGCCAGGGCAACACAGTGAGATCCCGACTTAAAATTTTTTTTTATATATATCACTACAGAGAGCCTAAGCATGAGCTTGATACAAGGATATTTCACAATAACCCATGTAGGAACTATAGAGCTAAAAATGCCAGACCAGGAATTAAAGGGCCTGAATTTAAATCCTACTTTGCTGTTTACTGGCTCTTTAACCTTGGGTATTTCTAAGCCTCCATTTGCTCATCTATAAAATGAGAGTGACAACACCTCTCCTCCTGCCTACTACACAAGTTGGGTAAAATGATCACATAAGTATAGAAATGTTTTATCATGGTAATATCTGGAAGCTCTAAATCCAATGCAAATGCAAAGAATTATTTGGGCTATGAAATTCTGACATCCTAATCTCCACTCAACTCGCTTTTGGATTCAGAAAAGCACCTACTACTGTGGGCAAAATTCTTGTGAAAACACTTGGGAGTCATCACATGATAATTAACTTGGTAACCTAGCCACACTGTCTGTAATTTGATTATGCCAGCTGTATGGTTAAATAGCATCCTTGCCATCTTCTCCTCCTAATCCCCAACTCCTTTCCTCAATCAACACAAATATTCTATGGATGTATAGTTTATGCTATCTACCCTGAATCTTCCAAAAACCAATTACAGCATAGTAATAGTTAGGTCACTATAGTAGCTGCCCCTTATCATCCTGTGAAGCTCACTTGACTTAATTTCTGGGGATGGAAAGTGATAATAGCCATTGTGTCCCCTTGGCTATTGGTGTGGACTGTGAGCTCACACCAGTATCCACCTTCATGAAACAGAAAGCAGGGCTCCACTGGAGACTGTCGAAGTAATACTTCATAGTACTAGGAAGAAAATAGTATATCAATCCCCCTACTGGGAATATACCCTGAAGAACACAAATCACTCTATAAAAAAGATACCTGCA
>NW_007248484.1:155602-183115 GCF_000164805.1 Carlito syrichta
TTTTGCAGCAACCTGGATGGAACTAGAGTCTATAATACTGAGTGACCTCTCACAGAAACAAAGATCCGAGTATCACATGTTCTCACTCATATCATGAATCTTGAACATCCAATGCAATACTATAAGAAAATGACTGACGGTACTGGGAAACTATGGGGGGGGAGGGGGATGGGATTAACAGTAGCAAATATCTGTCGGGGGATGGCAAAACACCTCTTATCAACAGGGTGCCTGAATGAAACGTAATTGTACACCTAACCCTTAACTGTACCCCACAAAACCATAATAAAAAATACTGATTAATGAAAAAAAAAAAAAGAAAACGGTATTATTACATCAGCAAAACTAACAAATTCCAGAGCTGATTATTCATGCTAGGTGATTGTTTGGAGCTGTATTGTGTCCCCTCACAATGCAAATCTTGAATTCTTAACCCCCAGTGCTCAGAATGTGACTGTGTTTAGAGATAGAGCCTTTGAAGAGATGACTAAAATAAGGCCATTAAGGCAAGCCTTAATCTAATCTGACTGGCATCCTTTATAAGAGGAAAGCTGGATGCACAGAGAGACACCAGGGATGATATGCAAAGAGAAAAGACCACATGAGGACACACCAAGAAGGTGTCCATCTGCAAGCCAAGAAGAGAGGCCTCAGAAGAAACCAAACTTGCTGAGACCCTGATTAGACCCTTTTAGCCTCCAGACAGCAAGTAAATAAATTTCTGTTGTTTAAGCCACCCAGTCTGTGGTATTTTGTTATGGCAGCCCTAGCAGACTAAAACAGTGATATAAGGAACGTGAACCCTGATCCTTGACCTTACAGAGTATACTATCCATTATATTCCAAACTGTAAGCTCCATGAAGGCTTAGAGTTATACTTAGTCTGACACATAATACATGCTCAAAACAATATTACTGAAAGTATGAATGAATGAACAGGAAAGGTATTCATATGTGGAACCTCAGTTTATTTTATATACAGTATGGGATACAATAATCTTGCATTTTTGTGAATTCCTCCTGGCAGCAATTCTTAATGTATTACTAAGCTGCTATTATTCCATTCTTACTTATAACTTCCTAATTCGTATCATTTCTATATTTCTTTATATAACTAGGTGTCAACTACATCATAGCTTAGTCGAATCCTCCATATCCTCCTGGTGAATACAAGTCAACTGCAATCCTGATTTAGTTGTTGTGATGTCAAAAATCCTCAAAGCCAAACTCTACAAACAAAAGCCAGTTGCTACCACAACAGCACACACTGTCTGATTTACTAGGTCCTTTTGTTTTCAAAATGCATGCATTCTGGGCACACTGTATTTTCAATCAAACTCCAAATTATTCAGGGAAAGGGGAATTACACCAAAAGATAGTGCTACCTGAGAAGGTAAAGCCAATTAAGGTGGCACTTGATCACTTTTGCCGTAATGTCATATAAATGTAATATTAGATATGCTTGACATATACTGACCATAGTTTTTAAATTTTAAGGTTGGTGATTTAAACAAAGACTGGTTCAACTGTTGTTTACTGGCTGATTAGAAAGGAATGCTTCTGGAAAGCATAATTAAAATGTCATCGCGGTCCCAGAAAGATAGTACTTGAAAAACTGATCTGAGCCGGGCTCGGTGGCTCAGCCCATAATCCCGCGCCTTTGGGAGGCTGAGGTGAGTGGATTGCCTGAGCCCGCGGGTTCGAGACCCTCCTGGGCAGCGAGACCTCATCTCTACAATAAATCAAAAAACTAGCTGGGTGTGGTAGCGCGCATCTGTAGTTCTAGCTACTTGGAAGGCTGAGGCGGAAGGATCGCGGGAGCCCAGCAGGTCGAGGCTGCGGTGGCCGGGAGCGGCCACTGCACTCCAGTCTGGGCGACAGAGTGAGACTCCAACTCAAAAAAAAAAAAAAAAAAAGAAAAACTGATCTGAACCTGCAAGATAATGGGTAAGTAAATATGAAATACAACTTCTCCACTATATGACCTAGAACCTTGGTTTCCTCATTGTAAAATGGAGACGGAAATCCCTATTCTTATATGAGAATGCCTAAGTAATAAGATTGAAGGGAACTTCTAGTTAAAAATAACAGAATACTGTTCCTAAAAATACTATTAAAATAAAATAAAGGAATAAAAAAGGCATAATCTTATTTAAGTTCACTGTTCCCCAAAATTCTGCCTTCTCTCTCCCCTGCACCATCCCTTAGTATTGGATCATTCCCATCAATATACAGTCATGCTTTTACTCTTCCAGTTTAAAAAGCAAAAAAAAGAAAGAAAGAAAGAAAGAAAGAAAGAAAGAAAGAAAGAAAGAAAGAAACTGTCTCAATCCCACATTCCCCACTAGCTACTGTTCCATTTCTCTGTTCCTCTTTGTAGCAAAACTCACAAGAATTGTACCTATTCACTGTCCCCCTTTCTTCTCCTTCTATTCATTTGTATAAATCAGGTCCTTACTAACCCACCAAAACAGTTCACAGGAAGGTCACCTCTGAAATCCTTGTGGTGAAGTACAGTGGTCAATTCTCATCCTTGCTTTCTTGACCTCTCATCACAGCAGCATTGGGCACAGGTGATGCCTTTGTTCCTTGTTCCTTCCTTGGCTCCTAAGGATGACACATTGTCCTGTTTCCTACAACCTCACTGGCTGCTCCTTCTCAGTCTCCTTTACTAGTTCTTTCTCTTCTCTCAAACCTCTTAAAATGGGAGTGCCCGGGGTTCATTCCCTATCCCTCTTCTTTTTTCTATGTACTCTCACTACCTTAGTGATCTCTTCCCAGCCTCATGATTTTAAATGACATTGACACACTAACAACTCCTGAATTGCTCTCTTGAACTCCAAACTAATATATCCAACTACCTACTTAACTATACACTCAGATGTCTAATAGGCATCTCAAATACAGCATGTCCAAAATTGAACTACTAATCCGCTTCTACTCAAGTCTACTCTACCACAGTCCTTCCCATCTCAGGTAATAGTAACTTCATCCTTCCACTTGCTCTACCCAAACACCTGGAGCCATTTTTGCTCTTTTTCTCTTATATCTCTCATTCAAATCCACCAGGAAATCCTGTTGTCCTATCTTCAAGCAAGGTATATCCACCTCTGATGCTATCACTGGTCTATGCCACCTGTCACCTAGATTACTCCAACAGCCTCCTAACTAGTCTCTATGCTTCTACCCTTCCTCTCTTCTTGGCCATCCATTCTCAGCCCAACAACCATAGTGATCTTGTTAAAAACCTAAATCATATCATGACATCCCTATCCCACATCAAAACCTCCAGTGGCTCCCCATTTCATTCAAAACAAAAACCAAAGCCCCTACAATGACCTCCAAGGCACTACATGATCTGGCCCCCATTAACTCTCAATTAATCTCCTACTACTCTTCCCTTCACTAATCTGGGTCTATTGTTGAGTTCCTCCAAAAAACCAGCTACACTCCCAGCTTGGGGTCTTTGCAATTGCAGTTCTTTTTCCTAGAATCCTCTTCCCTCAAACCTCTGCATGGCTAACACCCTCACATCCTTTAAGTCTTTATTCCAGGGTTTCTCAATCTCTGCATTGCTGACATTCGGGGGCAGAAAATTATTTGTTGTAGGGGCTTTTCTTTTCTTTTTTTTTGAGTTGGAGTCTCACTCTGTTGCCCAGACTGGAGTGCAGTGGCCGCTCCTGGCCACCGCAGCCTTGACCTGCTGGGCTCTGGCGATCCTTCCGCCTCAACCTTCTGAGTAGCCGGAATTACAGGCGCGCGCTACCATGCCTGGCTAATTTTTGGATTTATTGTAGAGATGAGGTCTCGTCTGCCCAGGCGGGTCTCGAACCCGTGGGTTCAGGCAATCCACTCACCTCAGCCTCCCAAAGGCACGGGATTACAGACTGAGCCACCGAGCCCGGCTGTAGGGGGCTTTTCTATGCATTATAGGTTTGTTTGTTTGTTTGTAGAGATGGAGTCTTGCTGTGTTGCCCAGGTTGGAGTACAGTGGCTATTCACAGGCACAATCACAGCACTACAGTCTCAAACTCCTGGCTTAAGCGATCCTTCTGCCTCAGCCTCCCAAGTAGTCAAGACCACAGGCACATGCCACCATGCCCAGCCATTGTAGGATGTTTAACAGCATCCCTGGCCTCTACCCTCTAGATGCCAATAGCACCACCCAACTATGTCCAGTGTGGTAACAACCAAAAATGTCACCAGGCACTGCCGAATGTTCCCTGTGGGACAAAACTGCCCTCAGTTAAGAATCATTGCTTTATTCAAATATCACTTTCTCAATGAAACCTACCTTGACCCCATTTAAAATTACAACCTATACTTTCCCCAGTCTCCAGCACTTCTTATTTTCCTTACTCTGCTGTATTTTTCCCATGGCACTTATCACCTTCTAACATACCATATCATTTACTTATTTTTTTTTAAATTAGCCTCCCCCAGCTAAAATGTAAGTTCCACAAGGGAAGGGATATTGTCTTCATTATTATATCCTAATCCTCTAGAACAATGTCTAGTACTGGTAGGGGTGCAACAGGTATTGAATGAATAAATAAAGAACAAAGGTAAAGAATGAGAAGAAAACAACAGAAGAGAAAACTCAAAGTCTTAGAAGACAGAAAGTAGATCAAAGTGACAACCGACTCAGTCAGGTAAAGGAAGCTACATCTGGAGTTCCCACAGAGGAAGACCTGGCAAGAGCCATAAGGTTGATAAGCCATAAGGCTTATCTCACACTTAAAGGTGTATGACATTGCAGGAGGCATAGATGGGGAAAGGGGCATAGCTAAAATCAGGGTTTGGTTAAAAGTCTGGACACAAAATTGGTAATATCCTTATCCTACCAAAAACTTCCATCTTTCTTCTACCAGGAGACTGAAGGTTTTGTCTCGGGAGATAATGAACTCATAAAAGCTCTGAACCTGGAGATGCCAAGCACAGTGATGATGGTGGAGGAATGGAAGCAGAAAGATTCTATGTAAATCTGCATTCTTAATGGTTGGATCCCCCAGCCTCTTTCTACACCTGATTCTAGAAGCCTAGCATACAGGCAGGAGATTTGGAGATGATTTTCTGGTGAAACTGAATGGTCCCAGAGCAAAGATCTCAAGAGACAGACATGGGATACCTCCCCACAATTGCCAGCAGTGAATTCAAGAATCAGCAAACCCATTCAAGGTGAATTGCCCATTGATTTTTGAAGGCTTCACTCTTAAATATGAACAGCCAGCTAGTATCACCAGCTATTTGATTACAGCTTCCATTATGAAAGTGCCCAAAACAACTAAAACGAAAATGTCCTGAAGGGAACAGAAAATTCAAAGAACAGAAAAAAGTAGATTAGATAGATAGATAGATAGATAGATAGATAGATAGATAGATAGATAGATAGACAGAACAGACTACTAAAAAGGACAGGATGCTATACAAAAAAAGCAATCAAAAAACAAGAAAAAGCTTTTGAAAATTAAAGACAGGATGCTAGAAAAAATTCAATAAAGGTGTTGGAATGTAGGTCAAGAAAATTTTCGATAAAAAGATGAAAAATAGGAGAGAGAAATGAGATTATAGAAGCTATCCATAAAGTCCTAATATGCAAATAATAGGAAACCTAGAGAGAAAATGGAAAATGAGGAGAGAGAACCAAATAAATAATACGGGACAATTTCCCAAATCTGAAAATATTAGTTTCCAGAAAAACAAGTCCAGAAAATTCCCACCACGGTGAATTTTTAAAAAGACCCACATAGTCATAAAGTTTCAGGGATAAAGATAGGTTCCCTGGTCTGTTGTTCCAGATACTCAGGAAGCTGAGACAGAAGGATCACTTGAGTACAAGAGTTTGAGAACAGCCTGGGTAACATAGCAAGACCTCATTTCTTTAATTAAAAAAGGAGGAGTTCTCTAAAAGCTTCTAGAGAAAAAAAATGGGGGCATATCTACAAAGAATCATAACTTAGAGTAGCATTTAGACATACACAATACTGGCAGCCAGATGACAATAAAATAGCATCTTCAAATTTATAAAGGCAAATGATTTCAACCCCAGAATTTTAAATCTAGAAAAACTCTAATATGTCAGGATAGAAAAAAGGTATTTATAGACAGACAAAGACCCTAAAAATTTACTTCCTAGGCACCCCTCCTCGGGAAGCTAATGAAGGCTGCACTCTAGCTAAATGAGGGTGTAAAACCAAGCAAAAAAGAAGACAAGGCAGCTAAGAAACAGGGAAGGCAAAACTAGAGAGCAGCAAAAGGAGTCCCAGGATAACAAGCATGCAGAAGGCCTAGTGGGCTTAGGATAGCAGACTCCAGGAAGAAGGTTTTCAAGGAAAAACTTGAACTGAAGCTTTTGAGCATATGAATAGCATTAACGAATGTCTGACAGAGCTTTTAAAGCATGTGGAAAAAAGTTAGCAATAGGTTCATAGAAAACTAAGTAAATGTGGCCAGGCATGATGGCTCACACCTGTAATCCCAGCACTTTGGGAGGCTGAGGTGGGAGGATTGCTTGAGACCAGGAGTTCAAGACCAGTCTGGGCAACATAGCAAGACTTTGTCTCTACAAAAAAACCAAAAAAACAAAAAGCAAAATCAAACAAAAAAACAACTAGCTGGGTGTGGTGGTGTGCATCTGTAATACTAGCTACTTGGGAGGCTGATGTAGAAGGACTGCTCTGAGTCCAGGAGGGTGAGGCTGCAGTGAGCTATGATCACGCCACTATACTCTAGCCTGGGCAACTCTGACTCAAAAAAAAAAAAAAAAAAAAAAAGGGAAAGAAAAGAAAAAGAAAACTAAGCAAATGAAAAAATGAGGTAATTATTATTTATGCCAATAAGAACAAAAAGTTATAAAATATATCACACTAATGTAGGACTATGCAACTATAAAAATGAAGTATATTATCATGTGAAAAAAAATCAAGGTACAGTATAGGGTAAGCCACCTTTTAGCTAAGAAAAGGGGAAATACAAATATCCCTTTACAATTTTTTTTGAGTTGGAGTCTCACTCTGTCATCTAGACTAGAGTGCCGTGGCACAATCACAGCTTAATGCAGCTTCAAACTCCTGGACTCAGGTGATCCTCCCACCTCAGCCTCCCAAGTAGCTGGGACTACAGGCATGTACCACCATGCCTGGTTAATTTTTTTATTTTTTGTGGAGACAAGGTTTCACTATGCTGCCTGGGCTAGTCTTGAAAGCCTATGCTCAAGCAATCCTCTCGCCTCTGTCTTCCAAAGTGCTGAGATTATAGGCATGAGCCACTGCGCTTGACCTACATTTTTTAAAAATATGCAAAAACCAATAAAAATTGTTATCCATAGATGGAAGGAGGGAACTGAGTCAAAGGAGACAGTTAGACAGTTAGTTAAAATAATGTGCCTTTATTTTATAGATTCATTTTGTAACCATGAAAATATTTTACAAAATTATAAAACAAATTAAATCAAAATAAAAAGTAAAAAAAAATCAATCTCTAAAATTTGAAAGCAAAATGAAAAAAGAAACCTGTGTATCAAGTATCTGGTTGGTGGTTTAACTACAAAGAGAGGAATTATTTCAAAGGGTATAATAATTTGACAAAAAGAGCTAGAAAGAAATCTTGAGCTCTTTTCAATAATCATTTCTGATCATATTGTTACTGTTCTGAAATTATTATATACATAGTAGGATAAAATACATAAGTAATTATGTCAATATGTCAGGATTAAAAATTTTTATTTTAGGAGACATTAGATAAAAATATAAAATAAAAAAGATTTAAGTAAAAACTCTAGTTCTACATGAACATGAAGATATATTTTCTGTTTTCAAAAAATAATTTCCTAGCTCTGTCCACAAGGAAGGCCTTGAAATATGATCAACACACTATAAATGAGCGTTCTTGTATACCGTGGCCTCCAAATACCATTTCCTACTAAAAGAAACAAGAATTCCTTGAAGAAATGGCTGATTCCAAGTCTTAGGCAGAAAATGAACTAAATGTTCTAGGAATATCTTATCAGTGCAGAACAATCAAGACTATCAAGGGCTCTTAGGCAACTTAAAGAGGTTCCCATTAGCTCTAAATGGGACAATTGAAGTACTGAAAATCTGCAGTGGAAACATAGCAAGTATGTTAAAAACCCATGAGTTCATAATGATACCAAGAAAAACAAACAAATGTAAATTTATCATTTTTAGGGGAAAGTGAAAGAAACAAGTTATTTAAAGACTGCTTCCTAGGTCTTGGTGCTCTGGCTGCCAGCTCCCATAAAATTCACATTTTGCCTCAAGCCTCAAAGTAGATATTTAAACTTCAAATAAGGGGGAAGCTAAAGTTATCCTATCATCTTAACGGAATAGAACGTCAGTACCAGTAACAGGGAAAGGAACATGAAGGTATTAAAAAACAAAACAAAAAAACCGAGAACAGCTCAGTACATGTAAGGTACTATAATTAATACAATGGGCATCTGTCCTATATATGAGTATTTACTGGATTGGATTTTAGATCCAGCACAAATTTTACTGGGAGGAGGAATTCATCAGGATAAATAAGGAGGGTAGAAATGTGTCCAACAGAAGCTGCAAGGGATAGAATATTGGGTAAATATTGCAAAGAGGTATTAATTCACCAAACATTGGTGAGCACTCACTATGTGTATGAATCTGTGTTAAATGCTAGAATACAAAGCTAAATAATATAACGCTGCTACCCCCACAGTCTAGTGTGACAGAGGAGGGGAAGCCCTAATCAGACTGAGGAGTTGGATATGGTTTTCTACAGGATCTGATGTCTGAAATGAATTTTAGAGTATAAGTAAAAGCCAGTTGAAGAAGAATGGAGGCATTCTATACTGAGAGGACAGCCTCAGACAGGAATAAGATAGCACAGCATGATCACGCTAGTTCAATATGAACGGAAAGAAGAATGCATGAGGATGTAGATTAGACTAGGGGCTGTATCATGAAGATCCTTAAGTGCCAAGGTAAGAAATGTAAGCTTCATTTCTAAAACTATCAAGCAGCTACTGCAGAATTTTAATTTTAAGCAAATGAGTGGCATGATCATATCTGCACTTTAAGAACAGCCCTGGCTTCTGTATAGAGAATACACTCAGAGAGGAAGCTGGAATCAGTGAGATCAGTTTGGAGGTTACTGCAGTAGCCTAGGTGAGAGAAGATGGGAATTTGGACCTCAGTGGTGGTGGTAGAAGAAACAGAAAAGTGGATGGATCCAAGATACTTCTAAAAAGTAAAACTGGCAAGACTTAAAGATTGATTAGCTCTGGCTGAAGAGAAAAAGGAAATTAAAATGGAGGTGTCTAGGGTGACACATTTCTAGTATGTGGTGGTACCATTAACTAAGGTGAGAAAAAAAGAAACATATTTGGGAGGGGAAGAGGATAAGTTTAATTTAGGGCAATGGCTCTCATCTGGGACAAGTGTATTCCCCAGGGGACATCTGGCAATATCTGTAGCATTTTTGGTTGTCACAACTAGGGGCATCTAGTGGGCAGGGGTCACTGATATTCCCCACAACAAAAAAATTATCCAGGCCGGGCTTGGTGGTTCAGCCTGTAATCCCAGCACTTTGGGAGGCCGAGGCAAGTGGATTGCCTGAGCCTGCAGATTCGAGACCAGCCTGGGCAATTTGGGGAGACACCTCGTCTCTACAATAAATCAAAAATTAGCCAGGTGTGGTAGCACGCACCTGTAGTACTGGCTACTTGAAAGGATCGCTGGAGCCCAGCAACTCAATGCTGGGGTGGCCATGAGTGTGCCACTGCACTCTAGCCTGGGTGACAAAGTGAGACTCCAACACACACACACACAAAAAGTATCCAACCCAAAATGTCAATAGTGCATAGACTGAGAAACCCTGATCTGAGGACTGTTATTTCAAGAGTTCTGCAAGACAGCTAAGTGAGGTTGTTCAGTAACCTTTTGGAAACACACCTCCCGAAGCTCAAGAAGGCGCTAGAATGCAAATAGAATTTTATAAGTAGTCATTCAAGACATCAGCTATGGTTGGGCGCAGTCTCCCATAAATATATTCTAAAAGAAATGGGCCAAGAACAGATTCCTGGGGAAACCAACATTTATAGTGGGAAAGAAGAGAAGAAAAAGTCCCACGAGAAAGGAAAAAAAGTGGCTAGTGAGATAGGAGAAAAACCATCTGAGAATGGTATCACAGAAACCAAATGCAGTGTTTCAAGAGGAAAATAAGAATAAGAAGCCATGCCAAAGGCAGAGAAAATTTGAGTAAGTTGAGGTCAAAAAGTTTCCACTGGATTTGATAATAGTCACTGATGACTTTGGTAAGATCAATTTCTATGGCATGGTTGGGGGCAGAAACAAAAACATCAGATTTTCTTAAAGATAGGAGGAATTTACTATGCTTATGAACTGAAAGGAAAGAGCTAACAGAGGTAGGGGGAAAGAGGTAAAGAAACAAGAGAATAAGGGTATGTAATGACCGAGTAAGGATCCTGGGAGATAAGAGATCATTCTAAACAGGGAGAAGGATAAGCCTTGGACAGAGGGAGGACCGCCCACCTCTTTCACTGAGATGGGAGGGAATGAGGGGTAAGATTTCAGTGAAATTTGTATGGTAGGAAAAAGAGCTAAGGAAGTTCTCATCTATTGGCCTTAATTTTCCAGTGAAGAACCAGACTTGTCATCCGCCAAGAGTAAGGGCAAAGGTGACAGGGTAGGAAATTTGATGACAGTTTAGAAAGAGTCAATGAAGAGAATAAGTAGGAGAAGAAGCCATGGAGGAAGGTTTCTGAAGAGCAATCCTACAAAGGGAGCTGTGTCCTAGCAGGAAAATTCTGGAGGTTAAGATGTAGCCTATCAGAAGGCAGCACCCAAGTGTCAGAAACCTGAATCATTAGGAGGGTGGGTGCTAGCAAGAATTAACAGGTAACAAGTAAGTTAGCTGAGAGTCCTGCTCAGTGTTCACTAGTAAGGCTTTGACCTTTTTACAAAGCTCCATAAGGACAGACACCGTGTGTGATGACATGCTGAATCACCACTATAGCCCCAGCACCTAGCACATTATGCCTGACACATAGTAGGAACTCAGTAAATACTGGGCACATGAAACAGAAGGATCTAAAAATGTCTCAGAGGTCAATCTCAATCTCATGATGTATATACCTTACCACCACCACTCCTACATCTCATATTTCTCAGTTCTGCTGTGCTGAAAATACTAGCCTTCCAAATATCTCAGACACCTGACACTTGCTACAGTGCTCTTATCCATACTTCTCTTTCTAGAAATGTCCCACTATTAAAGTCCTTGGATGTCTGGCACTTACAATAATGGACACAGTTCTCTCTCTTCCTCTCCACCCTCCCCTAAATGAAACACTAGCAATGTTCTCTCCAAGTTAAGTGGTACACTTTTGGTACAGGGCCCCTCCTCACCTCTAGCACTAGAAGTAGCTCTATTATTAAAATGTCAGGGATGCTGCTATTATAGACTACAAGCCCCAGGTCATCTTCAACCAGTCCTTGTCCCTTTTTACCTGTGCTACTTGATTGTGTTTCTCAGGAATGTTTTTCAGATGGTTAGAGTGTATACAAACGATGTTCTCATATACAGAAAGAAAAAGAATTTATGTTTTTATTCTTAAAAGATTACATAAAAGAAAATGTCAAGCAACTCAAATTCCCTCCTTCAAAGAGGCATAGATATGAAGAAGCAAAGTGCCTAATTCAAGCTCATGGCCACTTTTCAGAGAAAACCTAATTGTTTCCTGGCCTAGCCATTAAGCAGCTAATTCTCAATGGAGTCCTCAATACTTTTTCTCATGCCATAAATGCACAATATGACAATGTCTACTTTCCATTCAGATTTTAAGAGATAAATAAAATGTAATCAGTTAGCCGGGCTTGGTGGCTCAGCCTGTAATCCCATGCCTTTGGGAGGCTGAGGTGAGTGGATGGCCTGAGCCCGCGGATTCGAGACCCGCCTGGGCAGTGAGACCTCATCTCTACAATAAACCAAAAAAATCAGCCGGGCATGGTAGCGCATGACTGTAATTCCGGCTACTTGGAAGGTTGAGGCGGAAGGATCGCTGGAGCCCAGCAGGTCGAGGCTGCGGTGGCCGGGAGTGGCCACTGCACTCCAGTCTGGGCGACAGAGTGAGACTCCAACTCAAAAAAAAAAAAAATGTAATCAGTTTTGTTTTTCTATTACCAAATAATATAACACTAATGTCATATTATCATTTAATTCAGCACACAGGAGGGGAAAAAGCCAAGTGCCTGCCCTAATCAAGTGTGGTTTAAGGCATATGGATATTAAACAGTGTGACTAATATAAAATGATGGTGTTGTAAGTGGATTGATTGAAAATGGGCAAATGGAAAGCTCAGGAATGGAATCTGGGAATGGATGCTGGAATTAAACCTCAGAAATATGTTGTGACTTTCCTCACCAGTACGTTTCTTTTAAGGAAGATGTACCACAGAAAGTTCTATCAGGGATATGGAAATGTGAAGTTGAAAAAGTGACTCTAACAACAGGGAGACTGCTCCAAACACAGAAAGTAGCATAAAGTAATGATGACAACAATGACGATGACAACAATAACAATGATGGGACAGTAGAAGCAATAATGCTAACATTTACTAAGTGTTTACTAGGTATCAGGCATATGGCTTTCAGTTGAAGAAAGGGCAAGGATTGTGATTTCTAGCACTATATTGTAATGACTACCCATCATCAAAAAGTACGCACGATCAACCTTGTGATCACATTCTGCATGGAAGACTTCTAATTCGACCTTCCTCTTTAAGGTCACCATATTTCCTACTTCTACTGACACTGTTTTCTGCGCCCTTCCCTTCCTCTTGCCAAGTTTCCAGGTAGTACCCCATAGTCTTTGGATTGCCATCTGGACCTCAGTTCACAGAGAAGGTGGATTTATTTCGGTATCCATTGATGACAGGCTGGAAAGGGCAGAAGGACAGGAGGGAGACAAGGGGTCATATGAAACCAAGGAGGACAACAATAAAGGGAAAACAGAAATGTTCTCTGGATGAGGACAAATACTTGCTTGGAAGGGATGGCATACATGAAAGTCAGTGGCTGAGAAGATAAAGATATTCCATAGTAGAAGGGGAGTTCCCATCTTGCAATAAAGCAAAAGTCAGCAAACTTCTTCTATCAAGGGCCAGAGAATAAATATTTTAGGCTTTGCAGGCCATATGGTCCCTGTCACAACTACTCAATTCTGCCATTGTAGTGCAAAAGTAGCCACAGACATAAGCAAGTGAGCTTGGCTGTGTTCCAATAAAACTTTATTTGTAAAATCAAGAGGCAAGACAGGTTTGGCCTAAGAGCCATGGTTTGCCAACACCTGCCATAAATGAAATTATGCCTCTCTGAGTCCTCATTAGAAAGGTTTCCAAGTCTGGAATCTTTATAAGGAGGTCTGAAATCTAAGGATTCCAAAGTCTGGAATCTTTTCTAAGGAAGAGTGGTTGATAAAGTGAGCTTTGTATCAGATAGACCCATGTGTGAATTTCAGCTCTGGCACTTTCTAGATGTGTGTCCTGGGCAAATTAATCTCTCTGGGC
This sequence comes from Carlito syrichta, assembly GCF_000164805.1. Classification (NCBI taxonomy): domain Eukaryota; kingdom Metazoa; phylum Chordata; class Mammalia; order Primates; family Tarsiidae; genus Carlito; species Carlito syrichta. Next base: position 169,182 of record NW_007248484.1, read on the forward strand.
TTCAATATCCTCATCTGTAAAATGAGAGTTCCTATCCCTCCAGGTTAAAATGAGACAATGATGCATGATGATCATTTAGCGTAGAGCCTGGTCCCCAGTAAGTGCCCAGTAAATATTAGCTGATATTATTAGCCATTAAGAAGACTCAGTAGATAAGAAATAAGGAGATGGGGGTTTACAGAGAGTATAATAGGTGAGAAGACAAGAGAGTCCCTCAGATCTGAGTGCAGCAGTTGTCACATTGGCTCCAGTGAGCATTTGGATGTAAAACTCTATTCTTTGTAAAATTTTCTTTGCGCTTCAAATTTCACCTGCAAAAAATACAACAACAACAAAAAGTATTTTTGTAGTTTCACCTAAAAGAATGGAAAAGAAACAAGATAAAAGAAGGGTATCCCAAAGATTCCTGGCTCATCATCTCAGCAGATAAGAAACCCAGAATGATGAAAAAAGAATAAGGTACTAAGGAAAGGTCAAGAGTGAGCTTTTGTGTAAGCTCATCATTTTATGTGACATTTCAGACTGGAAGATCAAGGTATATGTCAGTGCTACCCAGTAGAACTTTCCATAATGAAAATGTTCTATGGCTGTGCTATGTTCTATGTATACAGTAGCCACTAGCCACATGTGCTTGAAATGCGGTTAGTGGTGCTGAGGAACTAAATTTTTAATCTTAATTAACTTACAGAGTTAGCTCTGCTATAATGTGATATGAGTGTTCCTACACAACAATATGCAAAATCACACACACACACAAATCACAGGGTTCACAGGAAAAATGGGATTAGGCACATAACATTCTAAAACTTTATCAGTAACACCCACAGAAAAGATAGGAACCTAATTAAAACAGTAGCACTGTTATACACATGTCAAATGGTTAGGAAATACAAATACTACAATAAGGATAACACTTTGTCCTGACAAAGACCTGAAGTTTGCTTGTAGAAGTGGGTATTGGAAGGACTGACACTTGTAGTTATCGTGAAATGGTAAAAGCAGGGTTATGTGAGTTGAACAAGAATTTCTAACACCAGATGCAAATAGGTGGAGATCATAACGCGCTTGGGGAAATGAGGGAGCTGGTAAATGCTTGAAGTGTGTGTGTGCATTCATCTTATGTGTTCTTACATAGCTTGGTTCAGCTGAGTGCAGCCTCCTTCTTTCATATAGCATTTCTCACAGATAGGACAAAACCACTCCACTCCTAAGCAAACATGACATTCACATTATGCTTACATTTTCCCTAACGTGTCAATCCGTTGGAGCAAATTTCCATTTTCAAAACAAGCATTACAGCAGAATTGATTGCATTCAAATTTAAACTAGCATGTGGCTAGTGGCTATCATGTTAGAAAGTGCGGCTGTATATGAAACATCAAGAGCACTGCTATTCACACACACAGAGCTATAAGAAAAACAAAAAAGTATGGAAGAAAGAAACTATGCATTTGGACCTATGGGTTGAGAGTTTAAATGATATAACTGGCCTAAAGTTCCAATTCAGAGTTATTAGCATATTGAGTTTAAGGAACTGCTTGGGCATCTGGGTAGAACTGTCCAGTGAAGCTTCCTATGAGTATGGCTAGTGCCATTGCCCTGCAGGAGAGGAGGAGTGAAGACTTAAGCTGGGTACCTACCTTGAGTTGTTCTCCATAGTTCAGTCTCCAGGGTGGTGTCACAACATCAGCCAGCCTTGAATAAAGTATTTCAGGCAGAGCACCTACTACACATAAGTACTCTCTGCCACCATTTTCTCTGGCGTTTTACTTATCTATCAATAAGAACACCTGACTCTCATGCCCCTAGGAAGATGAAGTCTGGGAGAAGAGCCTGTTTGGGTACTGTCTACTTAACAAAGCAGAACAGATGGACAAACCTAAAACAAGAAAAATCCAGATTTATCAGGAGGTAATTAATCATATTACAAAAGGCTTCACTGTTGGGTTCTTTAAATAGCTCACCTCCCTAATGCTTTAAAAATATAATTTGATTTAGAAAATACATTTGTTGCATAAAATGAGTTATATTTGTGCTTGTATGGCTACAATGGGACTATTCATCTCTAATCCATCTAATATCATTCTGGGTTTCTGGGTTTCAGCATACCTGCCTTGGACCTTTTTAAAGACAAGGTCCCAGTTTAATATCTTCTTTCTGACAAAAACACACTCAAAGACAAGAAGAACATTTTCTGCGACCCAAAAGCATTTCCACCAATATTCTTCAGATGTCTTCAAGGTTGCCCTGGGGATCCTACTCTGGGTGCTCGAATTCTTGCAATACCACCTTAGTTACCTTAGGAATACAGAATTTCAGTGGATCCACAAATTCAGACTTGTTAAGGAGAAAAGATGTCATCTCGGGCCTTACCTTTTCTGTCAAGAACCATCTAATGGTCCAAGATGGCTTGGTTTCTTCTGACATTTTTGTCCTTCTTGATACTTCTCAACTGTCACATGGATGAAATTTTTCTCACATGCTGTGCCCCCAAAAAGTTGTGACCAACCTGGTGGTTTTCTGCCATACCAGGGAAACGTTTCTGGTTTGGAGAAGCCCATCAGAGAGAGGAAGCATCTCAGGTTGTGCATTGGGACTCTTCTCTTAATGCCTGCCATTTAAAGGCACACACTGAAATTCACCTGCATGAAAGATAGACATACAGAAATTGTCAAATGGAGGCATAACTCCCAAACCCTTTTATTCATTTACAAACCCTTAAGGAACCCCAGCACCTAGCCACAGTGCTGGCATAGAGTACACAGTAGAAGCAGGCCTGTTGAACAGAACTGAATTACTGCATGCAAGGTACAGTCCTGGGCTCCCAAAACAAAGAGATGAGGAAAGTATAGTCTTCGTCTTCCTGGAAAGAGTTCAACTCTCTAGAAATAGTTCTATGATCAATCTCTTTCCCTATTTTACCCTCCCACCCAACAGCTAATCAATCAACTAATATTTAGCAAGTGCTTACTATATGTAAAACGTCACGCCACACTAGATATTGGAGTGGCTACAATTTAATTGAGGAGATTAAATACCAACATTGGAAGACATTAGCAAATAATACAATATGCTTGGTTCCTGAAGAGTTCTCAGACAAGACTCCCCAGAGCAGGCAGGCTTGGCACAGAGTCTTAAAGAATGGCAGGAAGGTGAATTAGATGTTTGAAGGATGGTGGGTAGACCAGTCTGACTAAAATGGTAGTTCACCTTAGGGAATAGAGGTAATAAGCTGAAAAGTTAAGTCAAAGTGAAATGTGGAGAAATTTAAACGCCTAAATAATAGATGGATTTTATTATGAAGGCAACAGTGAGTTGACACAGGCTGCAAGTAGAGAAATAAAGTGGAAAAAAGGAGGTCAATAAAAAACAAGTTCACGTTTGAGACACAGTATGTTTGAAATGGTAGGGAACTATCCAAATGGAAATGTCTAACAAGTAGAAAAGCAGTACAAGTCAGGAGAAAAGTCAGGGCTAGAGATTTGGTGGAGTATCTATAAGAAGTGCAAGCTGTAAGATATAAAGAAAGCTTTGAGTAAAGAAAAGAGCAAAAGGCCAATGACTAAACCTGGGGGAAAGGTAATATTTGGAGAGCAAGAAGAGATGCTCGTGTCTGAGGAGAGACAGGAGAGTGTAGAGCCATGGAAGCCAAGGGAGATGCCTTTGATGAAGGCACTGACACATCCAGCAAGTCTGAGGCAAAAGAAAGAAGGGAAAGGAGGCAATGGAAAGTGACAAGCAGTGGGGTCAAATAAAGGCTTTGAGATTTTAGGAGTGCAAACCCTAGAGTCAGCCAGCCAGACCTGGCCTGGGTGGTCCTCCAGTCCTACCATGTGCTAACTAGATGGCCTTTAGCAAGTTAATCATTCCCTCTGATCTTCCTTTTTCTCACCTGTAAAAAGGAAATAATGGCACTTACTTCATATAGTGATTGTAAAAGTTAAATAAAGATAATTAATAAAAAGCACTTAGCAGAAAATTAAGTGGAGATTATGTTTTTAAAGCTCTGAGCACAGAGTCCAGTACCTAGAAAAAGCTCTTCATTAAGCATTAACACTACAATTAAATACAGAACTGAGTGGGGGCGGCAATATTGAAGTAAGAAGGGAACAGGGGGAAGGAACAGTGGATGTAACTGTGAAATAAAAGTTAAGAGATCAGGCATGTTGACTCATGCCTGTAGTCCCAGCATATTGGGAGGTCAAGGCAAGAGGACTCTTGAGTCCAGGAGTTTGAGACCAATCTGGGCAACACAGAGGACCTCGTCTCTACAAAAAAATTAAAAAATTAGCCAGGAGTGGTGACATGCTTCTGTAATCCCAACTACTTGTGAGGTTGAGGTAGAAGGATTGCCTGAGCCTAGGAGGTTGAGGCTGCAGTGAGTGTGATCATGCCAATGCATTCTAGCCTGGGCGACAGAGTAAGACTATGACTTCGAAAAAAAAAAGCTAGAAGAGTTAGAACAGGGGACTCTGAGAACACAAGTGGAGGGTTTTGCTTTGGAAAGGGAAGAAATTCCTTGTCCTCCAATACATGACTGTCTTTTCGCTTTTTGTTTATTTATCTTATGTTGTCTGTCTATTGCTGTGTAAGCACCTTTTTTAAGTACTCAGGACATATCAACAGACTTGGTCTGACACCTTACTGATCTGCTGTGAAATTACCTTTTTATCCTTGACCTCTATCTACCTTGGATTTCAACCCAAGGGTAAGTCATAGCTTACTTCAGAAATATTTACGTGTGTGTATGTATTTAAAAGTCCATTGTATATAATAGATTTATTATCAAAAATTCCTCCATGGCTCCATTATTGTTAAATTAATATGCATGGCCAATAGGTAGCCTAAAGGATGATGACATGAGTACTGTAATATTTAACCTATACACCATTTTGTAGGATAACAAAGTACTAAAGAAAGTAACTGTCACATCATGTAATCACTTCGAGGGAATTTCAAATTTCAAACAGAATATGTCATCAGTTAGGAACATCAGCTTTGGAGTCACGTTCTAACCCCAGCTCCTCGTCTCACTAGCTAGGTGGCTTTGGGAAAGGTACTTAAACACTATGAATCTCAGTGTCACCCTCTATATAAACAGGACTGACAACACCTACCTTTCATGGTTGTGGCAAGAATTAAATGAATTCATATATAAATGATGTGCCCATGACTGTGCTTAGCACAGCAGGTGTTAAACATGTGTCACTGTCCTTCCTTAGGCTCTGATTCAAAGCATGTCACTTGGCCTCTTCAAGCCTCAATGTCTCCAGCCTGCAAAACTGGAGAGATGTAATAATGTATATAAGTGCTGTGAGGATAAGTACAATTATGTGAGAAACTTAAAAGACACACACACACACACACACACAACTTTCCTGACCTTCTGCATGAATGCCTGCTGGAGTGTGGTGAGGTAATGTTCTGCCCTGGACCACCTGTGAATACCATCAAAAGTGTGCAGCCTGTGATTGACATTTTTCCAAAGTGAGAGAAATGTATGTATTTGATATGGAGAAGAGCAAAAGCCAGAAAAAGGAAATAAGTGAAGAGGCAAAGAATAAAGAATGACTTGGTGGGGCTGAGGAGGCTAGTGACCTTGAAGCCCAGAGTACAGGGGGAGGAAGTAGTACTGGCCAAGGAGAGGGGCCCTGTCCAATTAGCCAGAGGGGAAGTCAGAAGGATGAAGGAAGCGGCAGGCCCACTGGGGGTTGGCAGAAGAGGGACAGGGGAGCTGACAAATCTGAAGACAGCTATCCCTACCCCACAACATTTAGACCTTTTTGTGTGTGGGTTCTCTCACTGGTAACTGCCATCATACTGTGGTTTATTTGTACTGTATTCAAGCAGGAAAGTCCTTGACCATTTAACTCTCATCCTCCAAATATTCTAGGATGGTCTAAAATAGGACCTTACTATTTCAGGATGCTAGTCAGCCATCACTCTCAGTAAAGAGCCTTTCATATTTAGTAATTTCTGTGGTGAAATCTCTTTGTCAAGTCAGTAAATCGATACCAGTCAAGGTGAGTTCTGGATTTTTCCTTAATGTCAGAAGGGACATTTGTTCACAGAAAAGGCTATTTTCTTTTTATATTTTTTCCTGTTTTAAATATATGCTTGGGCGTTTTGTTCTTAGCAAAAGAGAAAAAAAAGTGTGTGGCAAATACTCAACTGCTCTATACCTGCCTCAAGGATTAATCCGGAAGAGCTCCAGAGTCCAGAGTAGCCCAGAGAGAAAAGTAGAATAACTCTCCAGAGCTTCACTGGATAAACCAGTGCTCAGGGAGGTTAAATCAAAGACACTATGTGAAAGGTCTGATGTGCAAGGTCAAGGAGCCCCTTGAAGCAAAACGACTGTCCATTGAAAAAGGTCCTGCTTGCACTCTCTGTTCACCCTCCCTTCAGTTGGCCTGGCCCCAGACACGGGTTCCTTGCTAAACCATACGAGCAGATGGGTTGACTGCTGTTTCCCGACTGCAGCCCATGTGCAGTCAGGTGCTTCCAGACTCCACCAGCCCCTCCATCTTCCTCTTCTTTAGGCAAGTTCTGCCCACCGTGTCTGTAGGAAGCGTTAACAAAGAGGAGACGCTAACTAGGAAAGGTTACCACTGAACTTGGCCGGGCAGCAGGGCCAGGAGAGGCCGGAAAGGTGGGGAGGGCGGAAGAGTGAGAACATAGGCAGACGCCGGACTGGACGTGACCTTGTGCAGCCACCGTCGGTCCCGTTCTCGCCCCACAGGCAAATCAGCGCAGTAGGCAATTTTTTGTTCAGCAAGGGTTAAGTCGGGTTTGCTGGGCTATTTACCGTCCCCCACCCCGCCCTTACCTTCCTTTGTAACCAATAAACCCTCTAACAAACCTGAGGCGGCAAACCATAAGGCCAGTGGCAGGCTCGGCTTGCGGTGGCCGGGAGGAGCCACTTCCTGGTGTGTAGAGCGCCTTCATGCCCGGGGCCGGCGCGGCGGGAGGCAGAGTTCCTTCCAGCACCCGCAGGGCGGCCAGTCCGGGTGCCCAATCCCCTTGGGGAGCACCCCATTCTACTTTGCTGGAGTTATCTCGAGACTGTTCTTAAAATCACTAGCTGCCCTATGGCCCTCTGCCTCCCTTCTCCAAGTTCTTCTCCCATCCCCCAGGTGACCCCGCCCACCGCCTGCCCATTCCTTAACGTCCCATTGGTGGATAGAAAAAACCATAAAGAAATTCGCACTACAGAGTTAATTGCGTTACCTGTCCCAAGGGTGCTTGCAGTTTAACTCTTCCGTCACAAAGAATGGGTCTCTAACGGTAGAATTGCAGGCATCAGATCCATAATGGGTTGGAAGATGGGGAGATGAGAGGCAAGCTGGTTTCCTGAAATGGCATCCTTTGGTAAAAGTCAGCCCCTATTCTGGGTCGTAGAGTTTTTCAGGTATTCATTCTCCTTCTATTTTATATTACATCAGAAAAGGATTTTGTTATTATGACAAAGTAAACCTGGTTTCTTTACTGGATCCCACTCAAGGCTATTAAATTCTAAACGCTCAGAGAAAGAATTGTTTTTCTCTTCAACTATAGAAGTCAGAAGGCGGCCAGATACCACTATTTCACACACTAGCTCCTGAACTACATTCAGTGATTGTTAGAATTTTTAGTCATTAGCCCAGCCAAATGACTAAGAAAACGTTGAAGGATACACACGTTTGCTGTTTAAAAAAAGAAAAGAAAAAAAAAGAAAAAGAAAAATGTTGCTTTAATAGACTAAAATGTACAGCAAAGTAGGCCAAACTCCGTAGCTCAAGCCTGTAATCCTAGCACTTTGGGAGACCGAGGTGAGAGAATTGCTTGAGTTCAGGAGTGTGAGACCAGCCCACGCAGTATAGTAAGAACTTGTCTCTACAAAAAACAAACAAAAAAATATCTGGGCATGGTGGCATGCCTGTAGTCCCAGCTACTCTGGAGGTTGAGCCCAGGAGGTCAAGGCTGCAGTTATTGTTTTATTGCACTCCAGCCTGGGCAATAGATTGAGACCCTGACTCAAAAATGAAATAAAATTTACAGCAGAGTAAACCTACATTTAATTATATTTAATTTTCATACCTAATAGTAATTGGACTTAAATGCAAAGCACTTTATAGTTAGCATTTCATTTATTTATTTACTCAGAGCATGCCTGTTATGTGCAAGGCAATGTATTAGCCCTAGTGAGTACAGCAGTAAATTAAACAGGGCCCAATACCTCAAATAACAGAAAACATTGAATCAGTCAGACCAAGGTTCAAAGCCCAGATCTGCCACTTATAAGCTGTGTGCACTTGAGCAAGTTATTTAATTTTTCAGTGCCTCAGTTTCCTGATCTGAAAAAAAGTTCATAATAATTGTACCTACCTCACAGGATTGTAATGAAGATTAAATGAGTTAATACATGAAAAGTGCTTAGGATAGAGTAAGCACACCAAAAAAGTTAGCTATTATCATTCCAAAATCATTTTTTAGGCTGGGTGCAGTGACTCATGCCTGTAATCCCAGCACTTTGGGAGGTCAAGGCGGGATGATCACTTGAGCCCAGGAGTTTGAGACCAGCCTAGGCAACATGGCAAGACCTGATCTCTCTTTTAAAAATAATTATCATTATTATTATAATTTGCATACTGTGCACATGTGCACACATGCACACACACCCCCTTTTTTTCTTTATTTCAATAGCTTTAGGGGGTGCAAATAGTTTTTGGTTACGTGGTTGCATTGTATGGCCGCAAAGAAGTCTGGCCTTTAAGTGTACCCACCACCCCCACCTGTGCACCATGTACCTGATAGGTGATCTTTTTGTCCCTCCAACCCTTTCCCCCTGCCCCTTTTGAGTCTCCAATGTCCATTATTTCATTCTCTGTGCCTTTGCAGATCCTTAGTTTAGTTCTCACTTATAAATGAGAACATGCGGTGTTTGATTTTCTGTTCCTCAGTTCACTTAGGATGATGTTCTCCAATTCCATCCAAGTTGCTGCAAAAGACATTATTTCATTTTTTTGATGGCTGAATAGTATTCCATAGTGTGTAAATACCACATTTTCATTATCCACTGATCAGTTGATGGGCATTTAGGTTGACTCCGCATTTTTGCAATTGTGAATTGTGCTGCAATGAACATGTAAGTGCAAGTGTCTTTTTTATATAATGACCTCTGTTCCTTTGGGTAGATACCTAGTAGTGGGATTGCTGGATCAAATGGTAGATCTACTTTTAGTTCTTTGAGAAATCTTCATACCAATTTCCATAGAGGCTCTACTAATTTACACTCCCACCAACAGTGTATAAGTGTTCCCTTTTCTCTGCATTTGTTCCGACATCTACTTTTTTATTTTATTTTATTTTTAAATAATGGCTATTCTGTCTGTTGTAAGGTGGCATCTCATTGTGGTTTGGATTTGCATTTCCCTGATGATGAGTTATGTTGAGCATTTTTTCGTGTTTGCTGGCCATTTTTATATCTTCTTTTGAGAGATGCCTGCTCATGTCGTTTGCCCACTTTTTAATGGGGTTATTTGCTTTTTCCTCGCTGATTTGTTTGAGTTCTTTGTAGATTCTGGATGTTAGTTCTTTGTCAGATGTATAGTTTGCAAATATCTTCTCCAATTCGGTGGGTTGCCTATTTTCTCTGCTGGTTGTTTATTTTGCTGTGCAGAAGCTTTTTAGCTTAATTAAGTCCCACTTATTTATTTTGTTCTTGTTGCATTTGCTTTTGCAGTTTTAGTCATGAATTCTTTGTCTAGGCTGATGTAGAAGAGTTTTTCTGAGGTTTTCTTCTAGGACTTTTATGGTTTCAGGTTTGACATTTAAAACTTTAGTCCATCTTGAAATAATTTTTGTATATGGGGAAAGATAGGAATCAAGTTTCATTTTTCTGCATGTAGCTATCCAATTTTCCCAGCATCATTTGTTAAATAGAATGTCCTTTCCCCAGTATATGTTTTTGTCTGCTTTTTCAAAGATCAGTTGGTTCCCTTCTTGTTTTTTAAAGAGATCTTTTACTTCTCATTCCCAAATCCTTGATCAGGTAAATGTTTGACTGAAATTGCTGCCATCCTAACTGCTCTAATGGCTCATAAACAAAATTTGAACTCAAAGCACTGCTTCAGGTTTATTAGACTCATACCAGGTTATCAAGTGAGACCAGGCCAGAGAATGCACATTTGTTTCTATTTTCCCTTTCTCCTCTTTTAGTCCTCACTTATGTGGAAAGCCAGTTTTATTCCTTTCTCCATCTCCTCTTCCCTTTCTTTCCCTTCCCACTCTCTTCTGCTCCTTTATCATTTCTCACCTTGGCTTTCTCTGTTGTGCCTAGCACAGAGCCAGGTGCCCAGTAGGAGCTCAATAAATATTTGACGAATTGAACTGAATCTCATCTTTTCTACTTAAAGGGAAAGGACATTTCCTCCTTCACCCTACCCTCACCCACTCCAGGCAACCAACCAAATTCATTTAAAGCAGGTTTGTCACTCAAGGAGGCAGAACCCTGAGGGATAAAGAGAGGAAAGAGATTAAGGAAGCTATAATGTAATTATTTAGCCATTAACCTCTTTATATTTATTTAATCTGATAAAGCATGCTCCTTTATAAAACAGAAATCATTACATCTGTAGGCGGGGAACCCCATAATATAGAAAAGGTTAGACCCTTAAATGGGAAAATCAATAAATGGACATGCCATAGGTGATAAGCAACATTGTTAAATAAAATAAGAGTTGAAATCGAGATAACATTTTGCTTAACTTTATTATCAGTGAACCAAATCACAACAAAGTGAAATCTCTAGAAATTTATCAAACATCCTCATTTCGGTGTAAGGAAAAGATATCTGAGAGGCTACAGCATCAACTGTCAGAAATAACATGAATTAAAATTATCTGACAATGAGGGCCAATTTGGTTCCATTAGACATGTTCCTCAGTGCACCTAGGATTGTGCTAGAAACTGTAAAGGCTAGATTCACAGACTATGCCCTGGAAGATTGTGTGACTTGATAGGAAGATAAAACTCAGTGTGAGAATACACAACAATTGGGGTTTGGTAATTCTAGGAAAGTAGCCATCATCATGGTAGTCAAGGGAAGGAGAGAATGTGAGAACTGAGTTGGATACATGGGATATGAATAATATGAGAAGTGGGGGCTGCAATATGAAAACAGAAATGAGCAATATCTGTACAAGGGTCATGAGGAAGTAGGCCTGGCTAGATGAGAGTTTGGTGTTGAAGTCATTGGTCATCCAGCTGATTATATAGATGGGTCCTGGAAAATAACAAAGGGTCTGGAGTGCTAGGATGAGAAGTTTGAGCCAGTTCCTATAGCAATCGGAAGCTAATGAAGAGGTTTTTTATGAGATATTTCTGCAAGAGAACTCTAGTAGCTGGGTATAGGATGGATTTTAAGGTGTAGTGACCTGAGGGAGACTGCTACAGCTGTTCAGATGAAAGGTCATAGCCGGGCTCGGTAGCTCAGCCTGTAATCCCGCGCTTTGGGAGGCTGAGGTGAGTGGATTGCCTGAGCCCGCGGGTTCGAGACCTGCCTGGGCAACTTGGCGAGACCTCATCTCTACAATAAATCAAAAATTAGCCGGGCATGGTAGCGCGTGCCTGTAGTTCCAGCAACTTGGAAGGCTGAGGCGGAAGGATCGCGGGAGCCCAGCAGGTCGAGGCTGCGGTGGCCGGGAGCGTCCACTGCACTCCAGTCTGGGTGACAGAGTGAGACACCAACTCAAAAAAAAAGAAAAAAAAAAGGAAAGGTAATAAGTCTCTGTGCTAACACAGGTTGTACTGCATACTGCAAATGTTTCTTAAAGTATGGTCAGGGCACATCTGCAACATAATCAGCTGGGATGATTGTAACAAATGCAGATTCCAGAATCCCACCCCACATCTTATAAATTGAAATCTCAGGGAGGTAAAACTCAGAAATATCTGCAATTGCAACAAGTATCTCAGGTGATGCCCATTAAAATTTGAGCCCCTCCCCCCACCACATACCAACCGAAATTCCAGATGAATTAGTTGAAGCTCAAAAAAAATTAAATCTCCTTTTCTTTTCAAAACCACACTGAGATACCACCTAACTCCAGTCAGAATGGCAATTATCAATAATTCAAAAAATAACAGTTGCTGGGAGTGCAAACTGGTGCAACTTCTGTGGAAAACAGTGTGGCGATTCCTAAAAGCTCTAAATATCAACCTCCCATATGACCCTGCAATCTCCCTACAGGGAATATACCCAGAAAAACTCAAATCACTCTACCAAAAAGATACCTGCACACATATGTTTATCGCAGCATTGTTCACAATAGCAAGAACTTGGAATCAACCATACTGTCCATCAAAAGAGGACTGGATTAAAAAAATGTGGTACATATACATGATGGAATACTACGCAGCCATAAAAAAGAACAAAATCATGAACTTTGCAGCAACCTGGATGGAACTAGAGTCAATAATACTGAGTGACCTCTCACAGAAACAAAGATCTGAGTATCACATGTTCTCACTCATTTAGCAGACCTTGAACATTCACCGTAATACTATTAAAAAAAAAGACTGACAGTGGTGGGAAACTATGGTGGGGGAGGGGAAGGGAGGTGGGATTAATGGTAGTCAATATATGTCTGGGGACGGGAAGACACCCCTTATCAATAAGGGTGCCTGAACGAAGCATATTTGTATACCTAACCCTAAACTGTACCCCACAATATCAAAATAAAAAATATTGATATAAAAAAAATCAAATCACTGGCCAGACTTGGTGGCTCAGCCTGTAATTCTAGCACTTTGGGAGGCCAAGGTGAGTGGAGTGCCTGAGCCCGCGGGTTCAAGACCCACCTGGGCAACTTTGTGAGACCTCATCTCTACAATAAATCAAAAATTAACCGGGCATGGTAGTGCGCGCCTGTAGTTCTGGCTACTTGGAAGGCTGAGGTGGAGGGATCACCTGAGCCCAGCAGGTCGAGGCTGCGGTGGCCATAAGCGTGCCACTGCACTCCAGTCTGGGTGACAGAGTGGGACTCCGACTCAAAAAAAAAAAAAAAAATCAAATCACTAAAGCCCTAGAAAGTATAGACAATTATGCATCTGAAATCAGAATGGGGAAGACTTCCTAAACTTAAAAGCAGCAGAAAAAACACCAAGTAGGTACATTTTACCACATAAATCTTAACAACTTCTATGCGACAAAAATATAACAAAATGAAATTATAAACAACAAAAAGAAACATATATACAAGTTTAGCAAAGGGTCATTATCTCTATTATATAAAGAGATTATAAACTTATAGGAAAACATAATGATCCCACTAAGGACCTTGACAAAGACATGGAGATAGAATTCTCAGAAAAAAGAAATATAATTGCTCAATAAAGTGCTTTCCTCTACCTCACTAATAATAACAGAGCATACAAAGTATATCAACTGGATAAGATTATTTTACTTGTCAAATTGGTGAAGATAAAAAAGAACTGATATTCCTCAAAGTAGATCATGGGCAGTGAGGCAGAAACTCTCATGCACTGCCAGTGGGACTGTAAATTGATACAGCCTTCTTGAAAATCAATTAGAATCACAAACCTTAAAAAATTTCATAGCATTTGCTCCAGAAATTCCCCCTCTAGGAATCTATTCTAAGGAAAGTGAGATATGGATGAAGATATATGCCCAAAAACTCTCATGGTTTTTTTTTTTTTTTTTTTTTTTTTTTTAAAGCATCTGCCGGCTCGGTGGCTCAGCCTGTAATCCCACGCCTTTGGGAGGCTGAGGTGAGTGGATTGCCTGAGCCCGCGGGTTTGAGACCCACCTGGGCAGCGAGACCTCATCTCTACAATAAATCAAAAAATCAGCCAGGCGTGGTAGCGCATGCCTGTAATTCCGGTTACTTGGAAGGCTGAGGCGGAAGGATCCCCGGAGCCCAGCAAGGTCGAGG
>NW_007248484.1:183188-206600 GCF_000164805.1 Carlito syrichta
GGGAGCAGCCACTGCACTCCGGTCTGGGCGACAGAGTGAGACTCCAACTCAAAAAAAAAAGCATCTTCAAGGTCCAACATTAGAAAAGTGGGGAATGGTCCACCTATTGACAATCGTAAAGCCACTAAAAATTACACTTATGCTATGGTGAAAATTACACTTATGCTATGGTGTTAGAAGTCAGGATAGCTTTCCCTTTAGAGTGGGGGTAGTGGTTGATAGGGAACACCAGGGGGCTTCTGAGATGCTAGGAATATTCTATTTCTTCATCTGGGTGCTGGTGATATAGGTATGTTTACTTTGTGAATTTGTGAAAATTTGCCGAGATTTATCAAGCTATATTCTTTTAAAATGGTATCTTTGAAAAGTTTATAATGACATGGAAATATGTGTTAAAGGCAACCTTAAATGAAAAAGGCAGGATAAAAAGTTTTGCATTCAGTATGATCTTAAATGTGTAAAAAATATTCACTGGAATAAAAATTGGAAGGAAATACACCAAATATTTACAGTGGCTTGGATGAGTCATTTGTTGGTGTTGGCTTCCTTTCCATTTCTATATCTCCCACCTTTTCTACAATGAACATGCATTACATTGATAGTAAGGGGGGAGTAAAATATCAGAGAAAAGAGTGAATTGATGAATTTTGGTAAATCCCTCAATAGTTCAGAGTGAAACTGAGAACTAGATTTTATCAGTTCACATGGAAGTGATTAGACTTTGAGGAACTAACTTGCACCAGACAGATTTATAGGAGACTGGCTTACAAGCCAAATGCCCCAGTGAGAAATACAGTTTCTAGTGACAGAAATAGTCTTGTCTACTATTTAGGTCCATGCCTACCAACTGTTAGTGTACCTGAAAAACCAAACTAGTAATCAGAAAGTCACTGTAATATGAACAAATAGAGCAGAATGGTTTTAAGGGTGCTCTTTGATTGGGTTATTTATAACATGTCTACCAGACCAGTGTTCCTGCTACTTGAACAATGCCACATAAACACTGACTCGCCAATGTCCTCTTTTCCACCATCTCTAATTAGTTATCAGAATCTTCTGTCATTATAATATTACCTGCCTCCTATTCTCATTGCATGTCACAGTTTCCAAGGTAACAGCTCATCTTACATGAATTACATTCTAGCTTGGTAGCTCCCAGGTGAGATACTGGGAAGCATCTTAATCTCATCTACATACTTGTACATCTACAAATTATATTTACCAGAAGTCGCATCTGGGAAAAGTCACAGATGGCGAGTTTGATCCACTGTGAACTTATATTTTTTAAAAAATGCAGTTGAAGAGTCTATCACTTCCTGATTTATGTGTGATTTTTCTTCTAAAATGTATCTCTTAAGTTTGGAGATACACATCTTTTCTTTGGGAGCCCTTCAGTTCACTGATAAACATCTAGGGGTTTTGATGATAGTATTTAGGAGAATGGCACTGCCACTTACAAAAATAGGGAAGTCAGAGAGGGAGTCTTTTGGGAGAGGAAGGAGATGGTAGAACATAGATTGAAGGTCCAGGGGGCATGTAGGGAAAGAGTTATCATAATAGGAAAACTCTTATGTTGTATGTGGGAGGAATTACCCTGGAAACTGTTACCAAACTACCTAGCTACCTTTATACTTCTGGTTTCTAGGGTAGCACAGATATTTACTACCTTACATTTACATGCCTGGTGCTTATGTTCATTTTCTCACTTAACAAGGTCTCAACCCTTTGCTTTTTATAGTGTTGAAATTTGCAATTCAATGTCAACAGCATTCCAGTACTGGTGGCTAATTCCTCAAAGCTAAATGTAGAAAAATAACATAGGGACATCTATCCTATGTCAGCTTCATGCTGGACTCAGTACCAAGGGCACAAATTCTCCAGCTACCCAGAGGCTATAATTTCCATCCTCTCCAAATCATCATCCTCAGCAAACCCTTAAGAAAGACACTATCTTCCCTGATGCTAGGCACCTGCATTTCTTTTAAAAACAATTGCTTTTAAGGCACCTCCCCACTTTTATGTTCTATGATTCTGTGAAGATACTGGTAGGTGAAATTCTTTCTGCCTCACCCTCATTAAGTTGCTAATAAGGTGTGCTATTTGGTTTCTGAACTTATAATTAGAACTTTTACAAAGAAACTCAGTCATGTAGGAAATGAAAATTATGATCCAGAACAACACATAAAAATGAATATCCAACACTTATTGAATCCTTACTTTGTGCTTCACACTGTGATAAATGCTCTATGTGCATTATTCAGTGTGGTGGAACCAGAACTGAAATTCAGCTATCTGATGCCCTTGTCTCCCCTTTTTATCTTTTAATTTTTAACATGTGGTTCTCAAGGTTTAGCATGCATCAGAATTCCCTGGAGGGCTTGTTAAAACACAGACTGCTGGAGTCCATCTTCAGAGATTCTGATTCTGTGGGCCTGATAATATGCATTTCTAACAAGTCCCTAAGGGATGTTGATGTTGCTAAACCAAGGAGCACATTCAAAGGACCTCAGCTTTGAACTCCAATGCTTCCCATCAAGGGCAGAAGAGCCTACCACTTTAAGGAGGCTAAGAAGAAACTTGTGCATGATATAGTATTTGTACTCTCTTTAGGGCTCAATGTTCAAGGATCCTGGGGGATGTTCTGATCTGTCTCTGTCTATCCAGGAAGACCAGATGACTGGGTAGAGAATTTGCATTACATAGGCTGCACTCTTACAACACAATATTTCTGCCAACAGCTGGACATATCCTGGGTTCAGCTCAGTTTCTTAGTTTTGACTGCTACAAAAAGCTGATGTGTATACAGTGTGATCTTCGTTCTCTTTTGGAAGTAATTCAAAGAGTTAAGATTGAAGAACAGTATTTGCCAAGTATAGCTGCCTGTCAGTTGAGGTTCTGATATAACTGACACACTCAGTCTGATCCTGCGGAGGGTCTCCATTAGCACTATCCTGTAAAGCTGAGGAAAGAACCATTATATGCAAGCTCTCCTCAGAGCTGTTGTTCACACCTACTTTATGAAGAACATATATTGCCTACAGTAGATAGAGAGATGCAGACGTTGAACATAACAATCACCCTACCATAACCTTGTTTCTCTTTTCAGTTCAATTTTTTCACCTTGTGCTTTGTATTTCCCTGAGATACAGCTGAGGTCACTGAGATTTTAGGCATCAAAGCATAGTGCGGTGTTCATTTGTGTGGCTGTACATCAGAATCACTTGGGTAGCTTTTTAAAAATACCAGTACCAGGAACCTCACCTTAGACCAATTTAATCAAAATCTCTGTGGGCAGGCCTTGGATATATGCATTAAAAACAATTTCCAGGAGAGACTAATGCCAGCCAAGGTTAAGAACCAATAGTGATCAAGAAGTATGTTGTGCATACTCCATTTCTAGCTCTGCTACTTAGGAGTAGATAACCTTGGGCAAATGGTCTCAACTCTCTCAGCCTCAATTTACCCATCTATAAAAATTGGTATAATAATAGAACCCATTGGACTTGTTTCAAGGGTTGTCATGAGAATAAAATATGCTGGTGTGTGTAATGCATTGTAATTGTACAATGCTTAGCACAGAATGGTTGCTCCCTAGATGGTAGCTAGTGATAAAATTAAGGCATCTCCCTTCACCCAATAGAGCAAGCCATGACATAAGAGATTTGGATGTTGTATTCACTCTGCTGTGGATCTCACAGTCTTTCAACTGAGACCACTGTGACAAGGTAAAAGACTACAGAGCATCTACCTGGTATATGTTACAGGAAACCTCACTCATAAGAACTGGAGACAATGATGCTTCTTGGATAAGACACCAAGTAAGTAAAAGCAAACCAGGAGCAATGTAACACTAATACTCTTTTTTTTTTTTTTTTGAGTTGGAGTCTCACTCCATCACCCAGAATGGAGTGCAGTGGCACACTCATGGCCTCCCTAGTGTTGACCTGTTGGGCTCTGGCGAGTCTTCTACCTCAGCCTTTCAAGTAGCCAGAACTACAGGCGCGCACTACCATGCCTGGATAATTTTTGATTTATTGTAGAGATGAGGTCTTGTCAAGTTGCCTGGGCTGGTCTCAAACCTGTGGGCTCAGGCAATTCACTTGCCTCGGTCTCCCAAAGTGCTGGCATTACAGGCTGAGCCACTGAGCCTGGTCTACACTAATACTCTTAAAAGACCAGCCTATGAAGTACTTGAGGAAATAATTGACCACTTGGGGTTCTCAGATCACATTTTGAGAAACACTGAAAGACTACAAGATGGTCTGCACTATAACTGGTGGACTCATTAGAAGTCACTCCAGAATTTCCAGAGTATTCAGGGATCACAATACCAAAAAAAAAAGTATTGCCTAATGTCTCACCTGCTTTACATATTTATTCTTCACCCCCTCTAAGCATGTGAGTCTGTGATTCCTGGTGCAGTCACTACCCAGAGACCTCTAAAATTGAAACAAAAACTGACAAGAATCCAAGCATTAGGATGGAAGGCAAACAATGGAACACAGCAGAATTTATTTGGTCCTAACAGACAACAAAGAGGGCCACCTTTTGTGGGAACTAGGGATAGGATCTCAGCTCAGATTCAAATTAAAGTAAAACATCCAGTATTCTATTTTGCCTCCAGAGTCATAAAAATAAAGACTATCCAGCTGGGTGTAGTGGCCCAAGCCTATAATCCTAGCACTTTGGGAGGCCAAGGTGGCGGGAAGTTTGCTTGAACCCAGAAGCTCAAGACCAGCCTAGGCAACATAGCAAGACCTCAGTTCTACAAAAAAATTTGAAAATTAGCTGGATGTGATGGCGTGAGTCTGTAGTCCCAGCCACTCGGGCAACTGAGGTGGGAGGATCACCTGAGCCCAGGAGGTTGAGGCTGCAATGAGCTGTGATTGTGCCACTGCACTCCAGCCTGGGCAACAGAATGACTCTCTGACTCAGATAGATAGATGATTGATGATAGATAGATAGATAGATAGATAGATAGATAGATAGATAGATAGGGAATATTCATCTCAAACCAATAGCCAACATTATGATAAACAAGAAAATGGAAGTTAGTAAAAATATGGTAGTTAATAAAATGGGCTTTTGGTTTCAGACCAACCTGGGTTTCAAATCCTAGCTCAAGAAAATATAGGCATGTGATCTGAACAAGTTACTTAATCAATTAAAGCCTAATAATAATAGTTCCTACTTTTGGGGATTGCTGTATGAAATGAATGAGATTATATATGTAAAACAGACTGGCATTGGATACATGGCAAACCCTCAATAAATGATAGATCTCTAACTAAAAACATTCTCATTAAAGTCAAGGACAAAGCTAGGTTGCTGTCATTTACAAGTATTTAATAGTGTTCTGAATAACCAGTACCATCCTTAGACCTGGGCAAGAGGGGCTTCTGCCCTGGGGCTTATACTTCAGAGGATACCTCATATTACAAATACTCAAAATAAATTGATTAAGGAAGACATGGGTACTTGTGTCACTTGAGATCCAATGCTCAGTGTTGGCGCAGCATTACACATAACCCTAAACCTCCATTCTCATGGTTAACATCATTCAAACTTAAGGGCAATACTTCCTATCTCTTGCTTTATGTACTTGAAACAAAAGACAGATGAATCCAAATGACACGATGGTTTGTGAATTATGCTACTGTTGATGTCACACACTGCTTGAGAATACAGGGAAAATCTGAGTTGCAGAAGTGCTTATTAAGAGAAAAGAATAATTAACTTCTCAGGTCCTTCCTGTCTCAACAGCAATAGATTCCTGCATAACAGCGTTTGTTTCCCAATAGTAACAAGCATGGGCTTTCTTACTTCTCTTTGTGTTCCAATTCCTGGTTCTTGAAGAAGTGGTAAGTGTATCTCCATTTGTAATCTTGCTCCAGGACAGGCAAATGTTAAAGCTGGCCTGTAGCTAATTCAGTAAGATGTGAAAAAGAAATAAGGTATAACTATTGGAAGGGAGATAGGAATTACCATTATTTGCAGTTGATTTGTTTTACAAACAACACCCAAGGGAATCAGTTGAAATACTCATAAATTTAACAAGAATACAGAAAAGAGTTCAGCAAAGTGGCTGAAGAACAATCAATAGTTTTCCTGTAAGCTAGCAACAACCAGTTAGAAAATGTAACGGGGGAAAATGCATTCATGATGACAAAAAAATAGCATAAAATTCCCAGGAACAACTCTTCTAAAAATGCATAGGCTTGACTGGGCATGATTGTCCATAATGACTATGCCACTAATCACAGAACTTTGGAAGGCTGAAGCATGGGGCTCTCTTGAGCCCAGGAGTTCCAGGCTGCGGTGAGCTATAGTCCTGCCACCGCACTCCACCCTGGGTGACAGAGTGAGATCCTGGCTCAAAAAAAAAAAAAAAGCATAGGCTCTACACAAAGAAAACAGCAACATTTGCATATCTCTCAGAAATGAGGATTTAAATAAATGGAAATTGACACTCTAGTCCTAGATGAGAAAGCTACATTTTGTAAGACACCCATTTTCTTTCTTTCTTTTTTGAGTCGGAGTCTCACTCTGTCGCCCAGACTGGAGTGCAGTGGACACTCCCGGCCACCACAGCCTCGACCTGCTGGGCTCCGGCGATCCTTACGCTCCAGCCTTCCGAGTAGCCGGAATTACAGGCACGCGCTACCACGCCCGGCTGATTTTTTGATTTGTTGTAGAGATGAGGTCTCACCAAGTTGCCCAGGAGGGTCTCGAACCCGCGGGCTCAGGCAATCCACTCACCTCAGCCTCCCAAAGCGCAGGATTACAGGCTGAGCCACCAAGCCCGGCTAGACATCAATTTTTAAAAATTAATTAGATATTTTCTTCAATCCAGTCAGAATTCAAGGTTAGTGCCCCTTGATAAAGTGTTTCTCAAGTTCACCTAAAAGAATAAATAGGGGAGAATGGCAAAGGAAGTTTTGGGAAAAAAAAAAAAAAAAGTGCACAGTTGTATGCACTTTAGTCCCGGCTACTTGGGAGGCTGAGGGGCGGGGAGGATCGCTTGAGACCAGGAGTTCAAGACTACAGTGTGCCACAGCGCCTGTGAATAGCCATTGCACTTCAGTCTGGGTAACATAGTGAGATCCTGTCCTGAAAAACCAAAAACAAACAAATTTTTAAAAAGCCCACATCCCTGAAAAAGAAAAATAACAATGGGAGAGTTGAATTATAAGATATTAAAATAAGCCGGGCTCGGTGGCTCAGCCTGTAATCCCGCGCCTTTGGGAGGCTGAGCTGAGTGGATTGTCTGAGCCCGCGGGTTCGAGACCCGTCTGGGCAGCGAGACCTCATCTTTACAATAAATCAAAAAATCAGCCGGGCGTGGTAGCGCATGCCTGTAATTCCAGCTACTTGGAAGGCTGAGGCGGAAGGATCGCCAGAGCCCAGCAGGTCGAGGCTGCAGTGGCCAGCAGCGGCCACTGCACTTCAGTCTGGGTGACAGAGTGAGACTCCAACTCAAAAAAAAAAAAAAAGATATTAAAATATATACAAAAGTTGTGATTGATAAAACATCGTAGTACTGTCGCAAGAATCAACAAATATCAGTAGGACAGCACAGAAAGCTTAGAAACTGAAAGTAAAAAGATAAGAACCTATATACAATAAAAGAAGCATCATAAACAAATGAGGACAGAATTACTCAACAGTATTAAATGCAAAAATAAGCAAGTATAAAACAGCTTTAAGAAAATTTAGGAAAATGTTTAATCTTGAGATAGAAAGAATTTTCTAAACATAAAAGCAATGGGAAAGATCAAAAGGTATTGCTAGATTTTACTCCATCAAATTTATTGACAAATACAAACTGGGAAAAATACTTTAACCAAATGATTGATGTCACTATGCTGCAAAGAACTCTTATAAACCAATCAAAGAACACCAAATACTCGAAATAAGAGAGTTCAGAAAAGAATTCAGCAAAGTGACTGAAAAAAATGGTAATAAACAGAAAATATACACATGAGCAATAAATATATGAAAAATTTCCTAACACACTAATAATCAATGAAATACAAACTTTTAAATAAATGAAATTGGTGAAAATGAAAAACACACTGAAATTCTCAATGCAGATCCGATGTGATGATGCTCACACTGTCTCCTATACTGCTGATGGGCGGGTAAATTTCCTTTCAGGAAAACACTTTGGTAATGTGTATCAAGAATCTTTTAAATATGCATATCTTTTAAATGAATTAACAAGCAGCAGCAGTAGTAAACTGAGAAACAACACAAATTTAAGTGAAATACATACCCTAATAGGTGTCAGTCCTTCCCCAGATTCAGGGAGCTATTCCACTCCTTGCTCAGTTTTTTCATTCATGAAATAAAGAGAATTAATAGTACTAATCTCAGAAGACATGCAAGTCACTTAGCACAGTGTCTGACATCCTCTAAGTGGTAAGTAAATGTTAGCTATTATTAAAACATATCTGGATTACACTCCCACCAGCAGGGTACAAGTGTTCCCTTTTCACCACATCCTCTCCAGCATCTGTTTTTTTGTTTTTTGGGGTTTTTTTGAGTTGGAGTCTCACTCTGTCGCCCAGACTGGAGTGCAGTGGTTGCTCCCGGCCACCGTAGCCTCGACCTGCTGGGTTCCAGTGATCCTTCTGCCTCAGCCTTCCAAGTAGCTGTGAATTACAGGCACGCGCGACCACGCCCAGCTGATTTTTTGATTTATTGTAGAGGTGAGGTCTCGCTGCCCAGGCGGGTCTCAAACCCATGGGCTCAGGCAATCCACTCACCTCAGCCTCCCAAAGGCACAGGATTACAGGCTGAGCCACCGAGCCCGGCTCCAGCATCTGTTATTTTTTGAGTTATTGATGATGGCCATCCTTACTGAAGCTAGGTGGTATCTCAGTGTAGTTTTAATTTGCATCTCCTTGATGACTAGTGAGGCTGAACATTTTTTCATGTATCTATTGGGTGCTCATATGTCTTCTTTTGAGAAGTGTCTATTCATATCTTTTGCCCACTTTGTAATGGGGCTGTTTGTTTTTTTTCTTTTCAGCACGTTTGAGTTCCTTGTAGATCCTCGATGTTAGGCCTTTGTCAGACATGGTGTTGGCAAATATTTTTTCCCAGTCTGTAGGCTGCCTCCCTGCTCTCTTGATGGTTTCTTAAGCTTGTCAGTTTAATGAGGTTCCATTTGTCTGTCTTATCTCTTATGGCATGGGCACTTCGGGTTTTGATCAGGAACTGGTTGCCAGTTTCAACTTCCATAAGAGTGTCTCCTGCATTTTCTAAGATTCTTATTCTGTGGAAAACAGTGTGGCGATTCCTAAAAGTTCTAAAAATCGACCTTCCATATGACCCTGCAATCCCCCTACTGGGAATATACCCTGAAGAACTCAGATCACTCTATAAAAAAGATACCTGCACACGTATGTTTATCGCAGCATTGTTCACAATAGCAAGAACATGGAACCAACTGTGCTGCCCATCAAAAGAGGACTGGATTAAAAAAAAATGTGGTACATATACACAATGGAATATTATGCAGCCATAAAGAAGAACAAAATCATGAACTTCACAGCAACCTGGATGGAATTACAGTTTATAATACTGAGTGATCTTTCACAGAAACAAAGATATGTGTATCACATGTTCTCGCTCATAAGTGGTCCTTGAACAGCTACCGTAATACTGTAACAAAAGGATTGACAGTAGCAGGAAACTGCGGGGAGGGGGGTGGGATTGACAGTAGTCGAGATCTGCCTGGGGAGGAGGGGCACACCTCATCAACAAGGGTACCTGCTCAATGAATATTTGTATACCTAACCCTGAATTGTACCCCACAATTAAAAAAATAAAATAAAACAAAGAAAAGACTATATTCACATATATCAATAAAGATAATCTTAAAAACCAAAATACCCATATCTGGATATATATATATATAAGTGTGTAGTGTGTGTGTGTGTGTGTGTGTGTGTGTGTGTGTGTGTGCAAAGTTCATAATTTTTGGTTCATTCAACTTCTGGGAATTTAGCCTAAGAAAAAATTCAGGCACTCAGACTGATTTGTATACAAGGATGTGCATCATATCTTTATTTGTAGAAGTAAAAACCATGGAAACAATAGGATAATAAGTGAATTAGAATTATAGTACATTCGAATGATGCTGCAGTGTTATACAATTATTAAAAATGATTGTGCTTTTGAAGACAGTCTAATGACAAGGAAAAATTCTAACAAGTGAAAAAAGCAGGGTATAAAACTGACGATATAGTGGCATCAAATTTTGAAAGACTAATTTATTATACATTTTGTACATAGAAAGGCAGTTAAGAAAAAAGTCAACTAAGATACTGACCAATAAATATACAAGCAATGTCTCTCTTTTCATGGTGGGATCATAAGTTATTTTTCTTATATCATTTAGTATTTTACACATTTTTATAACAAATATGTATTATACCCATTATCATGTAATTTAAAAAGAAAAACAAATATATGTATGTATTTAATCAGTTGCTTAACTATGTGAATAGGCTCCTGTAAGTGATCGTTTTACTGCCATATTCAATGTATAACTTTGGAAAACAAATTATAAAGATAAATGTTTTTATTTTTATGTATGCTTTCCAGTCTTTTTTTATGTATATGAAAAGATATTCTCTACTTTCTAACAAATCCTACTGTTTACTATACAACAAGCCCTTTGGGAGCCAAGGTCTATGCTTTATTTGTCTGTGTGTCCCTTCAGTGCCAAAAGCACTTATATGCACATTGTAGGCACTCAGTAATTTATGGGTTGAATCATAATCAGAAGAGTCTGAAATTTTTCCACCATAAGATGTAAATGATTACTAAGTCTTAGTGTTACTACTTCCGGACATATATGCATTTAAATCAATCAATTTTCCTACCAAAGAAAGATTTATTAAGATCTGGCACACAAAAGGCATTGTTTAGGTACTTTGAGGGATATGTAGAAGTGGTTCCTACCTTTTAAATGCTTATAATCTAATCTAATTATAGGATGAATCAGGAAGTTGGAAGAAGCAAGAAGAGAACTACAGTTATTGAGGTATTATTATATGTTAGGCACTGTTAGGCAATTTATGTACATGGGTTTTTTACAATGAATCTTTAAGGCAGAATTTTTATTCACATTTTCTTTATTTCTCACACAACACAGATGTATATTCACATTTTATAAATGTGAAAATGGAGGTACAGACAGTTATCTAAGTTCACACAGTCAGTGGCAGATCTGGAATTCAAACCCTGGACCTTCAGGTATGTGTGTGTGTGTGTGTGTGTGTATGTGTGTGTGTGTGTGTGTGTGTGTGTGTGTGTGTGTGTGTGTGTGTATGCTTGCTAATAGTGCTAAATATTGTAGGAGAGGCAGGAGAACAATGGTTAAGAGTCTGGGTTCCAGAAATAGTCATCTAGGTTTGAATCCTGGTTCTCCACTTACAAGCTGTATACTCTTGGGCAAGTTACTTAACTTTCCTGGGTTTCAATGTGCCCATTCATAACACAGGGAATCATACCTAGCCCACAGTGTTGCTGTAAAGATTAAATGAGTAAATACAAGTAAAGGGCAGTGTCCAGGCACCTAGTAGCTAGCCAACAAATATTGGTTATTGTTATAGAAAATTGGAGTAGGAAGAAATCAAATCCAGTGGGAATGGATCAGGAAAGACTTTTATAAGGGAAGTGACATTGAAGAAAAGGTTGAATACTGGTAGAGAGATGGCAGGGGGGATAAGAGATTAAAGGTAGGGGAGGTGGGAAGGTTCAGGTTGTATGGGGTCATGAGTAGATAGATGAAGGGTGGTTCCTGGCAGTGGGAGCTATTGAAAGACAAATTGCCAAAGAGAGACGGGGTCAAAATGTGGAGGGCCTTAAATGCCAAATGAAAAACTCTGGAGTTAACCACTGGGCATGGGAGCTATTAAAGGTTTTGAGGAAGAGGAAGATAAAGCCTTCCCCAGCAGTAGTCAAGCCTGACAACTTTAAAGTTTTATCCCTGAGTGTTACCAACTTCAGAAATAATAACTCTCTGAGGACTAATGTTTTGATTGAGGGAAGGGAAAGGGGGCGAGAAAGAGAGAGGTGGAATAAAGGGAATGGAAAACTGAAGGACATAAGTGGGAGGGATAGATGAAAAGAAAGCCGGGTGGGAAGTGATAGGCCATCGCCCCTAATTCCTCATTCCTAGGGCCGCTCAGTGACTGAACTCCAAGCATAACCTACCTTCTCCACATTTAAGATTTGAAGTTTCCATCTCAGTTTAGGGCTTGCTTCATTTAACTTAAGAGACTTTCCTTTTGGCCTGTGAGGATGAAACGTAGGGCATTAGGACCCAGCGATTGTTGTAGTGAGAGTGGTTGAGTCTCGATCTCTCAATTTTTCTCTCGAGCTCCCTCCTCTCCCTTTGTCATTCTAGCAGCCTGCTGCCTCTGCAACGTCCCTCCAGCTCTCTCTGTGCTAACTGCCTGCGCCTTAGATCGGGTGCGTAAAGCAGAAGGATTAGTTGGGACCTGCCTTGGTGACCCCATGGCATCGCCTAGAACCGTTACTATCGTGGCCCTTTCAGTGGCCCTGGGACTCTTCTTTGTTTTCATGGGGACAATCAAGTTGACCCCCAGGCTCAGCAAGGATGCCTACAGTGAGATGGTAAGTGAAGTAAACGGGTTCTGAGGAGCGCGCCCCCATGGGATTGTGAGCGCCTCTCCCCTTGTTTCCTTCTCAGTCTGTGGTCCCATCCCCTTAAACCCTACCCACCCCGGACCCTTCCTTGTCCCCAACAACTTTGCAGCTGGGCGACAGCTAATCCATTCGTGGGCTATGCTGTTTTGGAGCCACTGAATGCCGGTTGGGGGAGGGGCTGCCCAGCGAGTACCCCTGACTCAAGTAAACCAGAAGGATGAGACCTGCGTAGCACCTGTCATTGGTAGGAGCTTTTCCCTCCTTCCAGCACATCCCAAAGTCCGGTCAACCAGTCTGCAAGTCTGGTTCCCTCCCTCCGAGCTAAGAGTTTAGCAAGCTGGAGAGTTTATTTATTTTAGGGCAGAACAAAGGGGAAAGAGGGAAAGGGATGGGGAAAATGGGTTACTAAAACAATCAACTTGTAGGGGTGGGCTAGGTATTCCTCATCACAGGCAGAGAGCTGATAGTATTTCTTTAGCCACCCGGGTATGTATCTGAATTCTTGAGACAAAGCAGTCTTGGCCCAAATAAAGGTCACTGAGCTCCTGCTTCTTCCCTTTCTCTCAAGGGATAGCTGGATGTTTTGTTTTATTTTGTTTGGTGTGTAGGCTATTTTGCAAAGTCTGTTTTTTCTCTCTTGCAAAACAGTCCATAATCCCCACCTTGCCTCCTGTGGATGCCCAGGGCCGGGCCCTCTGCAGGTTTTCCCCTCTGCAGAGTTGGAATCGCTGAAGGTGACTGGCCAAAATATTGCCTCTGCAACCTGGGGGCTGGGCTACTTTCCCCAGTTGGGCGTGATGAGGACTTGCACTTATGCTGTGGAATACTAGGAGATGGCAAGAGATGTTTCCAGCACTTTCAGTTCTCTCCCCCGTGAGTTACCTGGCCTCTTCGTTTCTCTGTCCCAGCTGACAGGACCCTGCTTCTTGCAGCCTTTGCCAAACTGCCAGTAATGGGAGGGAGCACATTACTGGGCTCTCAAGGTCAAGAAGAAAAGGAGTTTAGGGGAGGAACAGAAGGGAAGAGAGAGAAAAGGGACTCCCTGTTAGGGCCGAGGCTGGGAGAAATAGCCCCACACGTTGAGTGGAATTAATAGCTCTCTTAAAGCTACTGCAGAGCTTTCCAGGGCCTCTCAACGTGAGCTGCAAATGGATGGAGGCTGGCAAATTGTAGATGCTCAGAAAATGTTTGCAGGCAGCTCTGGCTTCTTTCTTGGGATTTAAGCTGTAGCTTTCCATTTCTTCCTCTCCACAGGATCACCCTGGGGGTGGGGGAGGGTGGCTGAGACTCAAGGTCTTAGGTCTAGCCCCAGTGGCAAATCCTAATATGCTTCTTTCCCCCTTCCCTCCTCCCAGCATGTTTGACCAGATGGAAATGAAATCAGGTCAAAATGAGTATCCAAGGCAGGCTACAATGGGGAGAGTAGGGGGAGGGTGGGGTAGTAAAAGACACCAAAGGATTTGAAGATGTTGGGGAAGAGGGAAAGGATGGAGGGGAAATGCCACTATATTTTTTTCTTGGCGGTAGTAGTTTGGTGTTAGACTATGAATATGCTCTTGCTTTACTTGTCATACATATATATTTCTGTACGTGCACTGTAGATATTTGTAAGCTTTCCTTTGCCTTAGGGACATAGTATCCTTCTTCAGTATTGTCCCTGCCCACCAAATCCTAGTCAACTGCTTTAGTGGCCCCCCAACTTGTACCCTAAGTACAGTTTTAGGTTCTGCAAGCAATACAACTAAGATGGAGTCACCGGGAAGCTTTCTACCAGCGTGGCTGGAGCTCACAAGGAGGACCAGCCACAAATGGGTTTACAGTCGGTTTCTTCCTAGAAAATGGAGTTATCTATTGCAGTCTAATGAAAGGTAGAAAAAACAAATATGAAGGATTCATATCATACATAGGAACATATTTAAATAGGTATAATCTAACACAGCAGTATTGAACCTGCATATGTGTGTGTGTGTGTGTGTGTGTGTGTGTGTGTGTGTGTGTGTGTACCACACTTCTGTGCTTTTGCACCCAGGGACATCTAGAGGGAATGTAAAGACTATATCTGACTGGGAGATAGATGTAGATGTCATAGTGGTATGAAGAAGCTGGAAGAGGATTTTTCAGACTGCTCCTTTCCAGGGTTCCTGTCTGCACTGTGCATCAGGCCACAAGCTGGAGATGGCTCTCTGGCATAGGCTCTACTGCATAGAGCCTGGGTTTGGCCCAGGTTTATTCTTGTGCCCATAGGAAAGGAAGGGAAATTCAGTTATAGTACAAAGAAGGAGCACAATATATATTTGAGGAATGGAAGGGTGAATGAACGAGTCACTGTAGCATTGCCTTGGCTGGTCACCTTCAGATTTCTCTGGTTGAGTCTTGATTATGCAGTTCAGGATCCATTTCTTGCTTCTTAGAAGGGGACCACAGTCCTTCAGAAACCCAACCCTAGATCAGCTGGGATAATTATCTGGGATGTTCTGTTTTCCATTTAGGAGTGCTTCCTCTGCATTGATGGGGTTAGTCATTAATTGACTGCAGTGACATTTCTTATACAATCTCAAAGTGGTGGTGTTGCTGTCATTACTTTAAGATTGTTTGTTCTTTAAAACATCTCTGTGAGGTAGATTTATTTTATTAGTTATTCTTATTTTACTGATGGATAAACTGAAGCAGAGCAAGTTTAATGACTTATCTAAGGCTGGTAAGGCAAGCTGTTGTTGGAATAGAGATAAGAAACCAAATCCATACTGAATACTGCCAGTAGAGGGGTCATTAATGGCTAAAACTGTTGGGTTTTTATGGATGCCAGAACCTACAACTGATTCTTTAAAATACCTGACACATCCTTCTTCCTCTTTTGTACCAGTTTAACTATCCAATCCATATTTTGGGGCTTTATTTTACTTCAAAATTAATTTTTAAAATTTTATTTTTTGACTTTTCTGCCAATTTTTTCCCCTAAAAACACTAGGGTTATGTATAAGTTTTATCCCCTCCTGGGGAATCACTGCTAAAAACCAAATAACTATTAACGTTTATCTTGTCTCTGCTGGAGAAGCCAGGCTTTGGAGTTATACAGTTTTAGGTTCAGGCTCTGGTACTCTTGGTGTTTCAGTTTCCTTATTCATAAAATGAAAATAAGAATGCTTATTTCAGAAGATTGCAAATATTAACTTGTATAACTTGAGATTACATACCAAAGTATCTGGTGTTTGCTATAATAGATGATCAAGAAAGCTTCTGGGTGAGGTGATTATGATAAGTGATTCTATTTTATGCATTAGTTTCCAAACTAATTTCAATGGCCAGTTTAAGGGATTGAAATCAAGCATTTAGAAATACAAGATGTCATTTTCAAGTACCCTGGTGAACAGACCTTTAAATGCAATCAACTTATTGAAAAATTTACATTTGCTGCTGTGTAATGCATAGTGGATTCCACGCAGAACTTCCAGATGCATCTCTGAATAACCCGTTTGGCATGTGTTGTCCCATACCTCCTCCAGATTTACCAAGTATCATTATAGAGTACTCTAAATCCCACGTGAATTTCAACACGACCGGCCATTCTCTTGACTAAATGCCTTCATTAGTTCACTTGAAATTGGGAGATAGCATTTACAAGAGCTAGTAAGCAATTTCCTGTGCAGTGACTTGAAATATGTAAATAGTCGACTTGCTTTAAATTTGGTATTCAGCTTTTTGTAGTAGTGGTTTCATCCTGTAAGCACAGGGGCCCACAAATAGAAAGGTAAGAAAACATCAAAATTCTGTCACAATGAAGCCAAGGGATTTTGACCTGAGGACAACTGGGCAAGTCTCTGATTATTTGCATCCCTGCATAGTAAAGGTTTGTTGATTTGACTGAGTTGCTTATCTATAGTTAAATGCCCTCCTGTTTGTATAACCCTGAGAAAACACTCCCAACATGACTGGGCAGTTTAATGTTCATAAGTAATGTTTTAAGCATCCGATCACTGCCATTAATTGCTTCCCAACTAGATAATAAGATAGTAATTCAATGATGTCTAGACTGCTCTCTGAGATGGTTTATTATTTTAGAGAGACATCTGAGACCCAGAGATGTGAAATGACTTTGTTTGGTTCACGCAGCCTGCCATCACAAGCTAAACTTCATGCTGGAGCTTAAATCGGGAAGCTTGTAGCCTCTCAGTGTGCCCAACAGCTGAGTTTGTTTCAGAGCGACCTTTGACTGACAGTAGGAATCAAGACCCTTCTGCTCTAAGATGAAATCTGAGAAGGATCCACTTTGATTAGTAGGATCAGGCTTGCCAGCTTCCTCTTGAGGTGGGCATTATATGATAAAAAGCAAAAATTGCTTAAAAGATGTTTATCATTCATATGAATATCTGGCAATTAAACATGTGATGGAATGGCTTTTTATTGTATTTTAACAATGATCTATGATTCACATGTGGCTTTATTTCTTACAAAGATTCAGAAAAATTGTATATGTCAGTAAATTTTGCAGCACTTATGTAGGCTTTACGGTTTAAGATAGCAACCAGGCTGAGATTTTTAGCCAAAATATATTTTTGTCAGTGCTGTCTTTTGCTTTTATATAGTTTTTACCCTGTACATTTTATTGGTGCATATCATATATACCAAAACATGAACATAAGTGTACAACTCAAGGGATTTTCAGAAAACTACTGTGTAACCAGCACCCATATCAAGAAACAGCACATGACCAGCACCCCAGAAACCTTCTCTTCCAGTTACTACACCCCTCAAGGGTAATTGCCATCTTGACTTCTAACAACATAAGTTAGTTTCATCTAATTTTGAACTTTGTACACATGGAATTATTCAGTTATTTAGCCAATTTATTTTTTTCGTTTACCTAATCTACATAAGTGAACTAAAGTGGACCAAACCACTTGCCCTCTGTTCCCATTTTGTCTTGTCAGCTGGCCTGGGTTGGTTATTAATTGTAATCAAAGATGAATATCATTTAGCAGTTTTAAGCTGCTCAAGTTTAATGTCATTAATTTGAGTTCATGGACTTTAGGGTGTTGTAAAGAATAAATGACAAAAAGGAAAAAAAGGTATGACTAAAGAAAGGCTCTATATGCTTTTGACTCATTTCTGAATCATATGTCCTCATAGCACAAGAATGGACCTGCTTGATTGCTCACTGTTATCATTAAAATAATAACTGTGGCTTAAAAAATATGGATTTCTAATTGTGTGGTTCATTAATGATCAAATGTGTGTGTATGTCCCTCAGTTGATGCTATGACACTTTGATTTTTTGACTAAATTTCCAGAATTCTCATTTGATTTACAAAAGGGGAAACTGAGGTAATGAATATACTTAGTAATTTTCTCCAAGCAATTTAGGGGCAAAACTAAAATTGGAATTCAACTTATTTTAAGAATCTTCATCCAAGGACCTTACTGGATGACTGCCTTTAATTGAAGAGACTTGAGACTAAACCTTTCTTTTTCCTGCTTCCTTCCTCTATAAGAAAACTCTAGTTTTAGAGTCTGGGTTATTGCAATGGAAAAAAAAAACCAGACCTAACAAAGTGAATCCCAAGAGCCTTTTGGGCAAGTGAATTCATCAACTCTCTTTACTCTTATTATCAGTACAATTAAAGTCTTTAGAGATCTAGTTACTATAGACACAAGACATGTGCCCCTTCTATTGTTAAACTTGAGGTAGCCTTCCAAGCATAATAAAGGAGCTGGTAATAATAAGATTCTTTTGATGCCTCTATCCTACTCCACAGGAGAAAGATAAATGGCTTCCTATAATGTCAAGACCCATCCAACCTTAGTCCCATCTCTGATAAACTAAACTTTCCCTGTCTGGAGTCCCGGAGAATAAATTCTGTCTGTACCTACTCAGCTTTGAACTAAAGATTTGACACAATGACTTATCGACATGCAGTTTCCTCCTGAGAAAAGGAGGAAAGAAAGAGGTAACAGCAACATCAAAACATCCACAGATGCAGTTTAAGAGGTTAACCAAGCAACTAAAAAAGTAATATGCAGTTATACCAAATGAAGAGAAAAAAGATCACTGAAGTCATAGGAATTTGATTTAAAGACCTGGAATTTGGCCCCAGGCTACAGATTCCACTATAATATAGATAAGAATCTATTCTTGAATGGTGGGTGGTTAAGCCCTAGCCAAAAAAGGAGCGTTTCCAGAAGCCACTCAGGCAGCATCTGGAAGTCTTGGATCTGAACTGATTGTAAAAAAACTCATCTTGCCTCCTGTGTTCATTATGTCACAAGTTTACACTTAGGATTTAGGGATTGCCTCTTGAGAAACTTTGTGTTGCTAATTAGAAATGGTCCTTACTTAAAAGTGTTAAGGAAGCCTCTTGGGTCTAGATTTTTTCCCCCTAAAGTCTCCCTGCTACCATCACCAAAGTGCAGAACGGGAGGAAGTAGGCCAGTGGTATGTATTTACCTTAATAATAAGACGAAAGAAGTGGGCTTCTCACCACCACCAGGTGCCCTAACCCTCAGCTAAACTGCTCTACATGGGTCTGGCTCCCTTTTAGCCCAGGGTTTTACTCGCCTACGTCAACCTCACTTCTAATTTCTCTTTTTAAAATCCCTGATAAGAAGATAAGAAGAGGAAGGAGGAACATTTTGTATTTCCCTGAATGATCAGGAACAGGGTTGACAATAGGGTGAGGTGAAACTTTTAAATGAAGACACGCAGGGCAAGACTAGGAAGAGGTGAGTGAGGCAGGGTGAGTGAGGAAGAGGTGAGAGTGAGGCAGAGTCAGAGTCTGTCTTTATTTAAGATCCTGATTCGCTGTTATCATGTTTATTATTTACCTTGATGAATGAGTGTTTTGGTGCCCTCTTAAATTTTCCACTCAAGGCGACTAGCCTCACTTACTTCCCCTTAGTCTGGGTTGTGCTCAGGAAAATGAGGCTCTGAGAGGTCAAATAATTTGCTCATGGACACCCAAGTCTAAAGTGGCAGAGCTGGGATTTGATGCCAAGTCCATTTGGATCCAAACCGATGCTTTTCCCACTAAACCATTTGTCTTTTAGCAGTCCTCAGAGAGGATTATCTTATGCCACTCATGAAAATTAATCCATGAACTAAAGGTGCATTCACTTGCCCAGATGTGAAAGAAACGACTTAACATTTGTTCCAAACCTAGAGCGTGTGAATACTATTTTAAGTGCCAGGTGCTTCTGAGAGGTCAAGTTGGCTTTCTGCCTGGTTCTTATAATACTTGTCTTGTTTTTGGCACTTTTGACTATTTCCTTTTTAAAACTCCTCTTGGTGTCCATAACCCAGTCTCCCGGTTTCTTTCCTGTTTTTCTGAACCTACCTTCTTTTGCTTTGTGGGCTCTCTTTCTCTTCCCATTTCTTAAATGACTGTCACAATTTTTCCCATTGTATATACCCTCCCTTGGCATACTGATGACTATCCATTCTCTATCTTTAGCCCTGACTTCTCTTACTGAGCTGCCTACCAGTCATCTCCACTTGGATGTTCTAGAGATACTTCAATTCAACTAAAAAAACAAAAAACAAAAACCCAAATTGAGTTCCTCATTCCTTCCTGATTCTTGCCCCCACACCTTTTCCTCCTGCTATGTACTCATACTTGAAGAATGGAAACACCTGTCTATCCAGACACCCAGGATCATAGAGATCTGAGAATCTTGACTCCTCCCTTTCCCTCAGTGTCCACATCCAATAAGATACCAAGTTCTGTTGATTTTGCTTTCAAAGAATCCTTGACTCAGTCCCTTTCCCTTGACCCTCACTGTCATTATGCTAGTTTGGGTCTCTCACCTGATCTTTTTGTTTCCAGGCATACCTCCTCCAATTTATTCTCCACACTATTTCCAGAGGGACCTTTCTTTAGAAAGCAAATGATTATGTTGCTCCTCCTGGCTTATAGGACAAACTCCCAGCTCCACAGAAGAACAGTCTTATAGTTTTCCACAATCTGATACATATCTATCTCTCCTGTTTCATGTTCACCTTCCTACCTTCCCTCCCTCAACTTATGCAGAACTGAGGCAGTATTTGCAGTACACTCATCTATTTTGTTATTTGGGGTCTTTGCTCATCCAGCTTCCTTTGCTTGCAATTTTCTTCTCTTATTGATCTTGCAAACACCTGCTCTTCTTTTAAGATTCTATTCCCAATTTTCTGGAAGATTTGACTACTCCCTATGGTGAAACTCTACTGTACCCACTATATACTTTTATCCAGCACTCATAACACTTTATTGCACTTGCGTATTTACATATCTGCTCTTCCCCTTATAAACTTCAAGCTTCAGGAAGACAGGACCTTTGAATGATTAATACCTATGTCCAGAGTACCTACTACAGTGTCTAGCACAAGGAGGTACGTAATAAATATTGAGTGAATGAATTGATAATTAATGAAAACAAAGCAGTGGGCCAACCCAAGAAGACACTTGATAAGATCTCATCAATTTACTCTAAAATGAGGGTCAAGTCAATCTGAATAACAAACAATATAAATGATCTATTATTTTAAAATCAATATCATTCTATTACTTTCTAATGCATCAGTGATTCCCTCCTCTGTCCTATAATGTTTACCTTTGGGCTACCGTTGGATCTTGTATAGACCTCTATTATGTACCACTAAGTGTGCTGCTTTGTACAACATACAAATGAGTTCTGTTCCAAGAGCATATTTGTAAGTCCAATTTGTTTTAAGTCCAACAAAATTAGCTTAGGTACCCAACTAACACAATCAGCTATATAGTGCTGTATGTATTTAGCAGGCTACACTGACACCTGGTGGAGAGAAATAATACATAAAAAAACAAGTGTGCATCATTAAAGTTTGTAACCTGAAGGTTCATATGTAGAGGACTTACTGTAATGTTTATGTATCTGTTTCCCCCCACTAGACTAAGAGCTTCTTAACCCTGTCTTATTTATCTCTGTATCTCCAATGCATAATCCATAGTAAGTGTTCAATAAATATTTGTTGAATTAAAATTAATGAATTAGGCTAACCAAAGTAGCCTCTTATAAAGGTCTGGGAATTTATTTCAAAGACCAGGAGAATGATTTTGTCTTACTATATTTTAAAGATATATAAGAGGCTAAAATTTGTATACATTTTAATTTTTCTATTTGCTCAGCAAACACTTTTATTTTGTAGATCCACAAACATAAATTGCAATTCAGCTCTTTTCTAAAGTATCACAGATTCCAAATTAGGGAAATCCAAATTAGTGAGATTTTTACCATACTGTGCCTTGCCTTGTTTCATTTTGTTTGGTACTCATATGCATCTGGGTTTGGACAAAGCAGGCATTAGAAAATATTAGTGTGGTTAACATATGCCAGTTTCTATGGACCCAATATTTTAAAAATTCTTAGTGTTATTTATGATCAGAATTTATGATATTATAAATCAGAATTTTTAAAAACTATAAAACCAAATTATCTGCCTTATTATTTTTGGTGCTTGTCTTAGTCCATTCAGACTACTATAACAATATGACATAAATTGGGTAGCTTATAAACAACAGAAATTTCTCACATTTCTGGAAACTGGGAAGTCCACGATCAATGTACCAGCAGTTTGATGTCTAGTAAGGGTTGGCTTTCTGGTTCATAGATGGCACCTTCTGTGTTTTCACATGGCAGAATGAGTAGGGCGATTCTCTGGGGCCTCTTTTATAAAGGCACTAACCCCATTTATGAAAGCTCCGCTC
This sequence comes from Carlito syrichta, assembly GCF_000164805.1. Lineage (NCBI taxonomy): Eukaryota > Metazoa > Chordata > Mammalia > Primates > Tarsiidae > Carlito > Carlito syrichta. Next base: position 205,592 of record NW_007248484.1, read on the forward strand.
TTATGGCCTAATTACCTCCTGAAGGCCCCACCTACTGATATCATTAACTTGGGAGTTTAGATTTTGACATGAATTTTGAGGGGATACAAACATTCTGACTATAGCAGTGATGCTACTAAGGTTTAAGTCACAGGGATTCCAGCAGATTGCTTGCTTTTTTCTTAACTATAACTTTTATTTAGGGGACAAAGTTACACCTTTGGCTGTGGTGAAGGAGAACTTTTTTTCGTTCTAATGTTAAAATTATGGCTAATGCAGTGATTTCCTTATGATATTCCCATTCTAGAAACGTGCTTACAAGAGCTATGTCCGAGCCCTCCCTCTGCTGAAGAAAATGGGGATCAATTCCATTCTCCTCCGAAAAAGCATTGGTGCCCTTGAGGTGGCCTGTGGCATTGTCATGACCCTTGTGCCTGGGCGTCCCAAAGATGTGGCCAACTTCTTTCTACTCTTGCTGGTTCTGGCTGTGCTCTTCTTCCATCAGCTGGTTGGTGATCCTCTCAAACGCTATGCCCATGCTCTGGTGTTTGGAATCCTGCTCACTTGCCGCCTGCTGATCGCCCGCAAGCCTGAGGACCGGTCTTCTGAGAAGAAGCCCTTGCCCGGGAACGCTGAGGAGCAACCCTCCTTGTATGAGAAGGCCCCTCAGGGCAAAGTGAAGGTGTCATAGGAAAGAGGAAGTATAAAAAGTGGACCCTCCAGGCAGTTGCCTATATGACACCCAGAAAGATGTCAGTGTGTTTTTCATTTGATTTATTTATCTTGAAAAAAGGGAAAAATATAATCTACAAGTTAATGACCCTATTGGCTTGTGTACATCTATACCCTAAAATGATCTCCCCACATTGGCATTTGTGCACCACCTTTAGTCACTCTGGGGCAACTCTCACATCTTGCTGCATGTACATGTAAATGGCTACTATTGAAGTGTAATTGTGAGATGGACTCCAGCAAGCATGTGACTGTGAGATTATGTGCGGGAAAATATGTTCAACTGTGTGTGTGTGTG
>NW_007248484.1:206774-222224 GCF_000164805.1 Carlito syrichta
GGCGTGTGTGCACAAGCCCATGTGCGCATGCACACACATTGCAGAGAAGGCTCTGATCTTGAACTAATCCTGCACAGGTATCCTTCCCTTTGAAGACTGATTCCAGCAAAGGCAGAATAAAATAAGCTTCCTATAAAGATAATCCTGCTTACTTCTGATATAAAACAAATGACACATTTCCATAAATGGGGAATCCCCCTACAGTTTAAGTTGAAAACTTAAACTTCCCACTTTAGGGAAAAAATTCAGTTAATTTGAGACACTGAGTTATATGTAAAATTTATTAGCCTCTATTTCAAAAGTTGCTTAAAATGTAAACACTCAGCCGGGCTTGGTGGCTCAGCCTGTAATCCCGCGCCTTGGGAGGCTGAAGTGAGTGGATTGCCTGAGCCCGCGGGTTCGAGACCCGCCTGGGCAACTTGGTGATACCTCATCTCTACAATAAATTAAAAAATTAGCCGGGTGTGGTAGCGTGCACCTGTAGTTCCAGCTACTTGAAAGGCTGAGACAGAAGGATCGCCGGAGCCCCAGCAGGCCCGGGAGCGGCCACTGCACACCAGTCTGGGCAACAGAGTGAGACTCCAACTCAGAAAACAAACAAACAACCCCCCCCCAAAATACAATTTAAACACTCGGTATTGAGTTTAATTAAAACAAGGGATCATGCAGTCAATAGATATCTTAATTCAAGTGATAAAACAGCAAGCTTCACCTTGCCTTTGTCTGAGCTCCAACTACTGAACCTTTTTATTCACAATTTGAAACTGAAGCAGTAAACTTTTTACCAGGCATCTTTTTCAGATTTTCTTAAGCTCAGAGCTGCCTCACTTCCACTGTTATCAGCAGCTAACCAGGATTTGGTAGTTGCTCCATTGTTATGGGTGAGGGAATGGGGATCAGTCTTGTCAGAAGTCTATGAATTTCAAGCTCTACCTGTTCTCTGAAATCATCTGAAATTTGACAAAGAAACTGTATCCAGTGTTTCCTTGCCAAACAGGTCACTACTCTTATTGGTTCTTCACTGAACTTTGCTAGTTTAAGGGGAATTCCAGGTCACCCCCAGGATTGTGTCCTCTACACCTCTTTATCATTCTGGTGGGTGGAGTTTAGCTGGGGGAAGGGCATTTGATATGGGTTAGTTGGATAGAGCAGTATGGAAATTTGCTTTTTCATTTTATACTGCTGTTTCTCCTTGTTAGCTGTGCTTTGGTGGTTTTATTATTATTGTGTCAGGGATAGGGAAAGGGGTGGGGGGTTGTGTGTGGGAAAAGTACTTATTGTATTTTCTTCAGTGTCATTGTTCTTGGTAATTGATACCTCTGTCTTATTTCTCTCATTCTTTCAAAATAAAGATTTTTGAAATTTGGAGGAAACTGTCTGGAAAAATGCTGAGCATCTAGAAAGGATCATATTAAAGGATTTGGGCTCTCTCTTTTTAGTCTTGAGGAAGGAGAAGGGATAGAAGAGGGAGTATAATCACTTAATATACTAATGAGGTTGCCAACTTTCCAATCTCATTTAAGTTCCCTGACACTTTTGTGATATTAGCACAAAAGACAGAAAGCGATAAGTAGGATCCCAAAAAATTTTTAGGTTTTGGAAATTCTGATTTATTAGGGATGCCAAGAGATTGATTTCAGAGGAAAGGAAGATATATTAGATGGAGGCGAATCCCTATCTTTCACTATATGGGTTAGTTGACACAAAGAGACATAAGTAGTACGGCTACAGACTTGTCACGTTAGGCAAGATATTTCATCACTTGGGGCTCAGTTTCACCATCTACAAAAAGAAGGGTGTTGAAGTCTTAAAATACCTTCCAATTTACATTTCTTTGAACCTATGAAATGATTAAAAGCATGAAAAATGACTTGAGAAACTTTCAATTTTACTAAAGTGTAATCCGGTAGGTCCAAATCTGAGAGGGCTTGTGTATAATATTTACCTATTCCAAAGAAGTCACCTGAAGGTCCAACACTTACAGGAAGGTCAGCACAGCAAACAGTTTTATAACTATGCAAGTCAATTACTCAAATTCCTATACAGTGTTTACAATCATATTAAGAGTGATGACTACATTGTTTTTAGGTTGCTTCGTTACCTGCATCCCATGACTCTTAACCCCCACTTGTTACAGGGAATGTTCATATCCTGCAGAGACCAGACTTGGCCAGGGGCTGCTCTCTAGGGAAGAGGCAGAAAGAAGCCAGATGGGGTGGAAAGAGGCAATGTCTGGACAATTAATTACCCTACACAAAGAAAAGCAGCTCTCACAGAAAAAATTGAGCACTCTCAATATTCATGCATGATTAAGAGTTTGTGAAACCACTCTAAAAACCATATAAGATGTGGTAAATTCTGCTGTAGTCTTCTTCAAATACGACAACCTAATCTTTGCATCTCTCTCTAAGATTGTAAAGTTTCCTCCTACGGTTTTGCCTTAAGTTTATTAGGTATGTTTTAGCTTCGATACTTCACTGAGAGTTAAGTTGATGTTTTCTCTCTTATTCCTACTCCAATATGTGATTAAATTAGAGGCTAAGCTCAGATCTCTGATCAAGCTCTCATTGTTTTAGCCAGTTTATTTAAGGTCAATTAATTCCTCAAGGTTAGGAATGAATATCTATCTATCTATACCCACCTCTCTCTCTCTCTCTCTCTCTCTCTCTCTATCATCTGTCTACACATAGACTAACTACATATACATATATATGTAGCTAGTCACGTGTGGTTTTAGGGGGAGAAAGGTTAAGAATATTTACGTGTTGACATGTAGACAGCTGGCTACTTGCAAGGCGGCACAACACCTGGCTCAGGAGACATTGTTTCTAGAAAACCCTAGAGGGTATCCGTACCCATCCTGGGTAAAAGGTGGGCAGATCCAGCCTTTCTTTCCTCTCAGCCCTGTCTTCACATAAGGAAAGCGGTAAATCTCTTGTCTCAGCATGGGAGAAGCCGCCTATATTGTGAAGTTTGCGGTTTTATATTCTCCTATAGATTCAAAGTCCAGAAATTTGGGCAAAATGATCACTATAATCGATCATGTTAAATTCGAGAATCGCGACACTAACTGTCCGGTTTTAAGCAAAATGACGAATGAGAACATTATTAGAACAGTGGGAACGCCAGCCAATCAGCTGACTCCAGTAGCAACGGCCCACTAGCCGCGCGCTCCCAGACCGGGGTTAATGGTGCAAACAGCTCTCCGTAATTGGGTCTACGTCAGCGTTGGCGCGCGCGCCACCTTTCGCCATAGAGCTATACTCCAACCAATCAAACTTCAGCAAAGTGCGTCGCTCCGCCCATTTGCCGTTTAGGTCTCCGCGGAAGCGGAGGCGTGGGGCGGGGCCCGCTCCTTTGAATTCCGGAGGCGGCCTCCGGACCTTGGCGGCTGTGGGACTGAAGAGTGTGTCAGGTGAGCTTTTAAACACCGCGCGAAATGGGGGCCCCAAGAACGAAGGGAATCTCCAACTCCTGCAAAGTGTGGCTGGGGTCGGGTTTTATGTGGCCAGTTTCGCTTCCCGCTTGGGCAGGCTGTAAAAGGGATCCTTGGGAAGCGCTAGGACAGTTCCACCGGGTGGGGTCTGAGGCTGCTTTTCTGCGCTTCTTACACAGGATCCTACGAAACAACTCGAATCTGGATCCTCCCTCTGGGTTGGACATACATATTACTCCTGCTCTGACTTCTTCTGTTCTAGGGAGGTGGGATTGAGTAAGTGTCATTCTGACTATTCTTTTAGTTTTTCCCATTTGAAGCCAAACACTTAAATGTCATTCTTGGTTCCTCTTCCCTTTAATCTACATCCAATTCTTTTATCATAGGCTGACCAGCCTACCTCCAAAATATATTATGAATCAAATCCTTGCCCACCTCTACTCTGTAAACCTTAGGCCTACAGTCGTCCCTTTTCTGGACTTCTGCAATAGCCTTTTAATTGACTTCTTGCCACTCCGTGGCCTTTAACGTTCTAGGTTCTGCACTGCAGCTAAATCAGATGGTATTGCTTCCCTTGCTAACCTACCCCTTTTTCCACATGGTTTCCCATGACACATAAAATCCAAACGCCTAGGCAGGGCATGGTGGCTCACGCCTGTAATCCCAGCACTTTGGGAGGCTGAGGCGGGAGGATTACTTAAGCCCAGGAGTTCAAGACCAGCCTGGGCAACATAGCAAGACCTCGTCTCTACAACAAGTTAATTAGCTGGGCATGGTGGCATGCACCAGTAGTCCCAGCTACTCAGGAGGCTGAAGCGGGAGGATCGCTGGAGCCCAGTAGTTTGAAGCTGCAGTGATCCATGATCATGCCATTGCACTCCATCCTGGGGAACAGAGTGAGACCTTGACCAAAAAACAAACAAAATCTAAACACCTTACTCTGGCCTGCAAGTCCCAATATGATTTAGTTCCTGGCTACCTTTTTTACTTCATCTATCACTACTCTTTACCTTTTTCACTCCACTCTCTCCACAGTGGTGTTGCTGCTACTTAACTCACAAAGCTCTTTTTGCTTTATGATCGTAGCATTTCTTCCTCTCCATGAAATACTCTTCCACTAGATCTTCACATGGCAGGTTCCTTCTTGGCATTCAAATCTCAGCTTAAAGGTCACCTCAGAGAGGCTTTCTCTGAACACTTATTCCAAAGTAACTTCCTATCCACCCTCCATTTTTATCACATCACTGTGTATTATATTCACTATCAGTTATTTACTTATTTATTGACTCTTATCCCCCTCCCCCAGTGTAAATTTTTTGAGTGCAGGGACCTTGTGTGTTTTATTATTTTATATCTGATAACTAGAATTGTGCTCAACATATAGATGATGTTCAGTAATTATTTATTAAATTGATTAATAAATAGGGAATGTTTCTGTCCTGAGAATGCTTAATCTGGCCTGGCCACTGGTTTGGCTTTTGAACTATGCAGTTTTAATTTAGCACTGACAAAGTGAGGAACATACAGATTAAAAGCAAAAACAAGGAAAATGTGGGGAAAATAGGAGCAGAGAAAGTAAGATTGAGCTAACGAGATGAATTTGTTTTGAATTCACTTACATGATAGACCCATTCTAGGAGAGAACTTGCTATGTTGCCTATACTCTTAGTCCTCCCCTCCACCAAGAAAGGCTAGTTCAGCTGATGAAAGTTACTGTGGCAAGTTGTTTCTCTCCTTTTCTATTTAGATCAAGGACTTCAAACATTTTTTTTTTTTAAATTTTAGAGTCGTGGGATACATGTGAAGATTTGCTACATAAGTAAGTTGCATGAAGGTGAGGTTTGGGCTTCTAGTGAGGCTTCTCCCTAATCCCACCCAGGTAGTGGACATGGTACCCAATGGGTGGTTGTGTGCCCTTGTCCCTCTCCCTCCCTCCCTCCTTTAGCAGTGCCCAGCTTTCTTTGCTCCCACCTTTGTGCTTGCGTGACCAATGTTTAGGGCCCACTTATGAATGAGAACATGCAGTAATCAGTTTTTTGTTTCTGTGATTGTTCACTTAGAATGATGGTCTCTGAGATAAGAAGACACCTGGCACGTTCAGAGTGATATGGCCATAGGTCCAGTCCACTTTTGATGGGAGTCTGTGTTGGTTCTATGTCTTTGCTGTTCTGAATAATGCTGCAGTAAAAGTATACATGTGCAGGTGTCTTTGGTAGAGCAATTTATGTTCCTCTGGGTATATTCCCGAAATGGATTTCTGGGTTGTATGGTAGCTCAATTTTTAGTTATTTGAGAAAAAACCACACTGCTTTCCACAGGGGTTGAACTAGCTTACATTCCCAACAACAGTGTAGAAGTGTTCCCTTTTCTCTGCAGCCTTATCAGTACCTGTTGTTTTTTGACATTTTATTGATAGCCATCCTGACTGGTGTGAGGTAGTATCTCATTGTAGTTTTGATTTGAATTTCTCTGATACTTTGAGCTGAGCATTTTTTCATATGTTTGTTGGCTGCTTGTATGTTTTCCTTTGAGAAGTATCTGTTCATGTCCTTTGCCCACCTTTTCTTTCTTTCCTACTTTCTCTATCTCTCTCTCTCTTTTTTTTTTTTTAAGAGAGATACGGTCTCAATATATTGCCCAGGCTAGATTCAAACTCCTGGGCTCAAAGCAATCCACCCACCTCCGCCTCCCAAAGTGCTAGGATTATAGGTGTGAGCCATTGCGCCCAGCCTCCTTTGTCCACTTTTTAATGGGATTATTTTTTTTCCTGTCAATTAGTTTGAGTTCCTTATAGATCCTAGAGGTTAGGCCTTTGTCAGAGACATAGCTTGCAAATATTTTTTCCCATTCTGTGAGTTGTCTGTTTACTCTCTTGATGGTTTATTTTGCTGTGCAAAAACTTGAAGGTTCCACCTGTCAATTTTAGAGTTTGCTGCATTTGCTTTTGAGGACTTGACCATGAATTCTGATGTCCAGGAGATTGTTCCCTTAGTCTTCTTCTAAGATTCTTTGATGTTTTACATTGAACTGGTCAAAACCTTTTTTTGAGAAAGTTAACTTACAGGTTTTGTTTCCTGGATTGTTGTCAACTTACTGCGTGTGTATATGCTAGGTATTGTGTACTAAATACTGTACAGTACTGGGAATACACCCTGTCTTTGGAGAAAAAGGGACAGTTTGGCTGATTACTAATAACTTAAACTTGTTTCTGTATAGAGCATATACAGTCATGTCGTCGCAAAAGAGAGTTGAGAACACCCAGGCAGAAAGCAGAACTTCACAAGGTAGTAATAGTTATCAGACCAGCCTTTTAGCCTGGAAAATAAAACAGAATCCAAGTGACTCAAAGAACATCTCAAAACATGTACAAAACAATTCAGTGGAAGATGATGAGCATGCTGATGATGCAGCTGAAGATGCTCTGCAAATAGCAATGGGATACTTTGAGAAAGGTAAAAGTGGATTATTTCCTTATGAAAGTTCTATTTCTATAAAATATTCGTCTTTTTTCTTAAGAATTTTAAAGGAAAACACGGTTTTGCTCATTCATGATTTTGTTTATTTCACAGACATTTATTGAACACTTAGTATGTTTTAGTATGCTAGGTACTAAGGACATGATAACAAAACATCTTCCTAGCAGAGTGATTCCCAAACTGCTGCATATTGAGATCACCCGAGAATCTTAAAAAACAAACAAACTGATGCCAGGCATCCACTCTCAGACTTTCTGATTTTATTAGTATGGATACATCTTGGCATTGGTATGTTTTTAAAGGCCTAAATGACTCTAATGTATGGTAAAGTTTGGGAACCACTGCCCTAGTATTAAGACAGGTTATAGTCTAAGTTCAATGCTTTTAGTTAGTTTAGAACAAGAATGTCAAAGCATGATTCAGTCTTCCTCACTGAAGGTGTTATTGCTATTAAATAGTCTTGAGTTTTAAGGACTTTGAATGGTTTTTAGGAAGACATTTTTGTGTGTGTGTCGGGGTTTCACTCTCACCCGTGCTGGAATGCAGTGGCACAATCATGGTTCACTGCAGCCTCAACCAGGAGGACTCAGGCAATCCTTCTGCCCCAGCCTCACAAGTAGCTGGGACTACAGGTGCACGCCACCACACCTGGCTAATTTTTTGATTTTTTAAAAATAGAGATGAGGTCTTACTATGTTGCCTTGGCTGGTCTTGAACTCCTGGGCTCATCCCAAAGTGCTGGAATTACAGGCATGAGCCACTGTGCTCGGCCTGTAGGAAGGTATTTTTTACTTAAAGCTATTCCTTTGAAGAGTCCCAAGTTGTGACCAGGCACCGTGGCTCATGTCTGTAATCCCAGCACTTTGGGAGGCAGAGGCAAGAACATTGCCTGAGCCCAGGGGTCTGAGACCAGCGTCGGCAACATGGCAAGACTTCATCTCTACAATAAATAAAAAAATTAGCCAGGCATAGTGGCACACACCTGTAGTGCCAGCTATTTGGAAGTCTGAGGTAGAAGGATAGCCTGAGCCCAGCAGGTCGAGGCTGAGGTAGCTGTGAGTGTGCCGTTGCACTCCAGCCTAGGTGACAGAGTGAGACTCTGACTCAAAAAAAAAAGAGTCCCAAGTTATAATTGTTGAGCCTGAAAGAATTTTAAAGGTCTCATTACTTAATATTGTTTCTTTTTTTAGGTCCCATTAAGATTTCACAGAGCAAAGATAAAACCCTGGAAAAACACTTGAAAACTGTGGAAAACGTGGCTTGGAAGAGTGGGTTAGCTCCAAAAGGAATTGACATTCTATTAAATGTGGCACTCAGTGGCAAATTTGGTATGTTGAGAGAATGCATTTATCATCAGTTTGCTATTAGTTTTGCCTGTTGGACTTTGAATTAGATTGTTTATTGGAATCAGTTGTTCTTCATTCTTACTATCAGTCTGGTAAGATTATAAAATGGGCCTTTCTTGTGTTTAGACTACCTAATGAGCCAAAAATTTCTGGTGGCATATGCTGAAAATGACCAGTTACCACATATCTTTACAAATGAAATGCCTAGACCCTTGTCACCAAATACATAGGAACCATTTTTAGCATTTTTCTTAAGAAACATGCTTAATGATTTATTTTTTTATTTTTATTTTTATTTATGTATTTATTTATTTGAGTTGGAGTCTCACTCTGTCGCCCAGGCTGGAGTGCAGTGGCCGCTCCCGGCCACCACAGCCTCGACCTGCTGGGCTCCGGCGATTCTTCTACCTCAGCCTTCCAAGTAGCTGGAACTACAGGCACGTGCTACCGTGCCCGGCTAATTTTTGATTTATTGTAGAGATGAGGTCTCGCCAAGTTGCCCAGATGGGTCTCGAACCCGCGGGCTCAGGCAATCCACTCACCTCAGCCTCCCAAAGGCACGGGATTACAGACTGAGCCACCAAGCCTGGCTTATACTTAATAATTTAAATAATGTTGCTGGAAGGCACCTTAAAAGATCACTTAGTCTACTTCATTTCCTCTAGTTTTACTTATGACAAATCCCTATTTATACTGTCTTCATTCCAGTGTCTGTGACCTTAACAGCCAAGATGCTTTTTCTTTTGTACAAATGCATCCTTTCCTGTTTTAAGTTCATCAGTGGTGGTGAGGGTGGTTGGGGGAGGGTTTTAGAAATAACACCTGGTAAATATTTTCTTTCCTTGAGAAGAACCTTTTAACCTTCTCACATCCAAATTCAGACTTGGAAGATATTTTAGACCCTAAACACCCTCATTTTAAATGTGAAGAAACAGAAGCCCGGAGTGGTTAAAGAGACTTGCTTAATGTCAGAGCTTGGTTAATCAGATCTCTAAACTCCCATTCTGGTATTTATACTGTACCACATTGCTACTGTTTTTTCTACTTAAAGAAGAAATTAAGACAACTGTCAAAACTGGAGGCTAGGTTGGGCGCGGTGGCTCAAGCTTGTAATCTCAGCACTTTGGGATGCCGAGGAGTGAGAATTGTCTGAGTCCAGGAGTTCGAGACCAGCCTGAGCAACTTGGTGGTGTGTGCCTGTAGTTCTAGCTACTTGGAAGACTGAGAGGGAAGCATCACCGAAGCCTAGCAGGTCGAGGCTGCAGTGGCCGTGAGTATGCCATTGCACTCCAGCCTGGGTGACTGAGTGAGACTTCGACTCAAAAAAAAACCAATTGGATGCTTTGTATACTAAATATTTATTGGTCCTTGCATGTTAGGTTTCTTTGTCTATATCCTAGCAGCATATTTGCAGGTATGTGTGTATGTATTTTAAGGTAACAACACTTTACTAACTGAATTCAGTATATGACTCTCATATTTTATTTCTCTACTTTTTACCTGATTAGTTCTCTATGTTTTCTTAGAAAGTTAAATTAGACCTAATAAAATTGGCTCTTAAAAATTTTTTGAGTCAGGATCTCACTCTGTAACCCAGGCTGGTGTGTAATGGCATGATGTTGGCAAGACTGGTCTTGAACTACTCCTGGGCTCAAGCAGTCCTCCTACCTCAGCCTCCCAAAGTGCTAGGATTCTGGTCTTGAACTATTCCTGGGCTCAAGCAATCCTCCTACCTCAGCCTCCCAAAGTGCTAGGATTCTGGTCTTGAACTATTCCTGGGCTCAAGCAATCCTCCTACCTCAGCCTCCCAAAGTGCTAGGATTACAGGCATGAGCCACCATGCCTGGCCAAAATTGGCTTTTTTTTTTGTAGGTGGTTTCAGATTGTTTGGTTCTAATATATTTCCAGGAATCCATGTTTAACTGATCAGTGTCTATCAAGATCAGTTCTGTCCCTCCCATCTCCCCTTAAAACATGTATCAAATATACAGGTGTTTTCTATTTTGGACTTTCTTTTTTTGATATCTCAGAAATTAATGGTTAGAAGGTTATCATGATGTCTTCCAAGTCTTGAGGTGCTTCAAAATGCATGTCTCAGATTCTGAAAACTTGTATATCACTATTTGAAAAAGAGTGTCTGGTTTTCTAGTGTTACTATTCATTTTTCTGTTAAGCTTGAATTTTTCTGAGATCAAATGTGGTCTGCTTAATTTCTTTTCTCCCTTTTAGTTATTCCTGTGATGTCCCTCATCCCTACCAGATCTTTATATGCAGCTCTTTTGATAAGTTGAAATATATATTTAGGGGCAGTTATGCTAGAAATGTCATCATAATTAGATACAACGGGACTTTAGACTCTCTAGAAATTAATTTAAAAGTCACTGGGAAGTAAAAATAGAGTCAGTATTGAATTCCCCCATTGAATTTGGCACATGTGTAAGGTGTTAGTGGTGATACTATTTTTTTTTTATTGAGTTGGAGTCTCACCCTGTTGCCCAGACTAGAATGCAGTGGCACACTCAACGGCCACCCCGGCGTCAACCTGCTGGGCTCTGGTGATCCTTCCACTTCAGCCTTCTATGTAACCGGAACTATGGGCACGCGCTACCACACCCGGCTAATTTTTTATTTTTTATTATTTTTTTATTTTATTTTTTTTTTTTGAGTCGGAGTCTCACTCTGTCGCCCAGACCGGAGTGCAGTGGCCCCTCCCGGCCACCGCAGCCTCGACCTGCTGGGCTCTGGCGATCCTTCCGCCTCAGCCTTCCCAGTAGCCGGAATTACAGGCATGCGCTATCACGCCCAGCTGATTTTTTGATTTATTGTAGAGATGAGGTCTCGCTGCCCAGGCGGGTCTTGAACCCGCGGGCTCAGACAATCCACTCACCTCAGCCTCCCAAAGCGCGGGATTACAGGCTGAGCCACCGAGCCCAGCTTAATTTTTTATTTTATTGTAGAGACTAGGTCTCGCCAAGTTGCCTGGGCTGGTCTTGAACCCGTGGACTGGGATTACAGGCTGAGCCACTGAGCCCAGCGGTGAGACTATTTTAAACTTAGAAGGGTTACTTGGATGGTAAACTTGAATGGAAATGAAAAAGAAAAGCAAAGAAAACAAAACAAAAAACCAAGAAACTAGAAGAGTGGAAAGCAGAGATTTTTATTCTTGTGATTTATTACCTGCCATCACTGCTTTCCTTTCTTCTCCAGAGAATGATGAGCTAGAAATTGATGTGATACATTTTAATTCTTGAGGCCTTAATAAAGAAGTTGATATAGGGTATATACTAAGCCAGTCTCTGTAACATTATTTCTATTACCAGATGGGAAGACATTGTGGAGGTCAGATAACAAGGTGGAAAGATTGGACTTAGTGTAGAATGATATTAATGCCAGCTGATTCCAAGAAGATTTGTTCCATTCTGCTACATATAAATACAAATATAGTTATTCTTAAACATAGCAGCTCATGCAAGATGTCTGTCAGTAGCTTAAAATAAATCAGTTTTTTGTGCCATTAAAAAAACAAATCTTTGCAATTTCCTTGTGATTGAAAGACTTTTTAGGAGGATATAATTCACATACCATAAAATTCATCCTTCAAAAATTTCATTGTTTTTTAGCATATTCACAGAGTCGTGCATCATCACCAATATCTAATTCTCAGACATTTTCATCACCCCAAGAAGAAATGCTGTACTCATCCCTTCTTCTAAATAGAAACATTTGGGCCAAATACTTTGCTTTATAGTTTATATTAGTAGTTAAAAATACATTTTTGCTTTGAACAATGTTTTTTTAATGATGATGAGAGATACTGAGTATTACATTCTGTTGGTTTTTATTGCCTTCAATATAAAGTGAGATTTTTAGGTCCAAGAGTGAATGATAGTAAAGAAACAATTGAAACACTAAAATGTAATTTAATTTAGAGTTTGTCTGCTTTCCAGGAAATACTGTAAACACACGGATATTGAGGTGCATGATTCCAGCAACTCTAATATCAGAAGATTCTGTGGTTAAGGCAGTCTCCTGGCTTTGTGTTGGCAAGTGTTCTGGTAGCACCAAGGTAATCTTTTTAAACAATTTGATGATGAGTCCTTCAGAACCACTTCAGGACTGGCACGGAAGAGCCACTTATGGAGTAATGGCAGTGGCCTTTTGTGCAACGCCTGTAGTTTTGGAACAGTACAGCTTGATGCAGGGACTTTGTTGAAACAGAAATTTTACTGAGAAATAAAATCTATTACGCTATTTTGTGCTAGAAGCTTCTAAAACAGTCTCAAGGGAGGACTTAAGCTCTTCTGTACTAGTACAGTTATATTTCTCTAAAGATAGGCATTTTGTCTCTCGATAGGTACTTTTTTATCGTTGGCTGATTGCAATGTTTGACTTCATTGATCATAAGGAGCAAATTAACTTGCTGTATGGCTTCTTTTTTGCTTCATTGCAAGATGATGCACTGGTAAGTAAAAATTGGGCAGCATCAAGCACCAATCAAGTAGAAATTCTCAAAAATGGTCTGCAAACCCCCTGGGGCTCCCTGAGACCCTTTTGGGAGGTCTGAGAAGTCAAAATTATCTTCATAATAATACCAAGGTATTATTTGCCATTTCCACTTTGTTGATATTGGCACTGATGCTGTTAAAGCAAGGGTGGGTGAAACTACTAGCTCCTTAACATGAATCAAGGCAGTGGCACCAAACTGTACTAGTGGTCATTATATACTTCACTGCAGTAAAAAGCAAAAATGCTAGTTTCACCTAAGAATGTCAAATGAAACAGTAGAATTGCTTAATTAGTTTTATTAAATCTCTACCCTTGAGACATGTCTTTAAACTTCTGTGTGATGAAATAGCAAGCACAAACAAAGCCTTTCTGCATACTAAAGTTTAGTGGTTGTACTGAGGAAAAACACTTTTGTCATTGAGGTGTGAGCCAAACTACCTATTTTTTTGATGAAACACCATTTTAATTTGAGAAAGTGACTGAAATACAAACCATGGTTGTTCAGACTTGGGTGTTCTGAAGACATTTTCTTGAAAATGAACAAAACAAGCCTGTTATTTAAAAGAAAACAACTGGCAACATTTGTTACCAATGATAAAATTTGAGCATTCAAGTGAAAATTCAGTTTGGAAATGTATCTGCCACTGTGAACCTGACAGCTTCCAGATACTTAAAAGACTTTTCTGATGAGATTTGTGATAGTACTAATGAATGTGATTTTTTAGATATATAATTAAATGTGGCAACACTGGGGAGCTATGTGTAACTCGGTAAATCACTATTTTCTAGATGAATGAGCATGATGTTATAAAATCATACATAGGTAAAATATCCATTTAAAGTGCAGGATACATCAATGAATTTTTTTTTTTTTTGAGTTGGAGTCTCACTCTGTCACCCAGACTGGAGTGCAGTGGCCACTCCTGGCCACCGCAGCCTCGACCTGCTGGGCTCTGGCGATCCTTCCGCCTCAGCCTTCCAAGTAGCCGGAACTACAGGCACGCGCTACCACACCTGGCTGATTTTTTGATTTATTGTAGAGATGAGGTCTTGCCAAGTTGCCCAGGCGGGTCTCGAACCCGCAGGCTCAGACAATCCACTCATCTCAGTCTCCTAAAGCACGGGATTACAGGCTGAGCCACCGAGCCCGGCTACATCAATGAATTTTAATAGAATACTGTACAAAGCTTTTATTGAGAAGGTTTCAGATTCCACATTGCTGCTAAACCTTAAGAAACTTGTCAAAGGCTAATAGACATAATTTTCTAAAAGTGCTATTAAAATATTCTTTTTTATTATAAAGATGTGGGGTATAATTCAGTGTTAGGTATACAAACATTGATTATGCAGGTACCCCTGTTGATGAGGTGTCCCCCTCCCTCCCCAGCAGTTTCCCTCAACTGCCAATCCCACCCTCCCTTCCCTGACAGTTTCCCTCTACTGCCAATCCCTTTCTTATAGTATTATGATAATTGTTAAAGGTACGCTTATGAGTGAGAACATATGGTACTCTGTTCTTTGTTTCTGTGATAGATCATTGAGTATGATCGACTCTAAATCCATCCAAGTTGCTGCGAAGTCCATATGTTTGTCCTTCTTTATGGTTACATAAGATTCCATTGTGTATATGTGCCACATTTTATCCAGTCCATCTTCGATGGGCAGCATGGTTGGTTCCATGTTTTTGCTATTGTGAATAGAGCTGCAACAAACATACGTGTGCGGGTATCTTTTTTGTAGAATTATTTGAGTTCCTCCAGGTATATTCCCAGTAGGGGAACTGCTGGATCATATGGAAGGTCAATTTCTAGTTCTTTCAGAAATTGCCACACCGTCTTCCAAAGAGTTGTACTAGTTTGCATTTCTACCAGCAGTGTAGAAGCATTTCATTTTCTCTACATACTTGCCAGCATGTGTGGTTGTTTGTTTTATTAATGATGGCCATTCTTACTGGGGTTAGGTGGTATCTCAGTGTGGTTTTGATTTGCATTTCTCTGATGATGAGTGAGGCTGAGCACTTTCTCATGTGTCTGTTGGCTGCCCATATATCTTCTTTTGAGAAGTGTCTATTCATGTTTTTTGCCCACTTCTTAATGGGGTTGTTTATTTTTTTCCTTTTGGCATGTTTGAGTTCCTTGTAGATCCTAGATGTTAGGCCTTTGTCAGATACACAGTTGGCAGATACTTTTTCACATTCTGTGGGCTGTCTCCCTACTCTCTTGCTGGTTTCTTTTGCTTTGCAGAAGCTCGTTAGTTTGATGAGGTCTATCTTATTTCTTATTTCTTTGATGAGGTCTATCTTATTTCTTAAGGTATGGGCATTTAGGTTTCTGATCAGGAATTGGTTGTCAGTTCCAGTTTCCATAAGGGTGTCTACTGCGTTATTTAAGATTCTCATAGTTTGAGGTTTTACATTTAGGTCTTTGATCCATTTAAAGTTAATTGTTGTGTATGATGATAGGTAGGGGTCCCGTTTCAATCTTCTACATGTTGTCAGCCAATTTTTCCAGCACCATTTACTGAATAGATTCTCTTCTCCCCAGTGGTTGTTGTTGGAGGCTTTGGCCAAAATGAGGTGGTTGAGAAATTAAGGCTTTGTTTCTGGAATCTCTGTCCTGTTCCATTGGTCTATATGCCTGTTCTTGTACCAGTACCAGGCTGTTTTGATTACTGTAGCCTTATAGTA